>NC_088921.1:2362500-2447500 GCF_038396675.1 Hydra vulgaris | reverse complement strand
TTTTTGACATAGCAGAGGACACAGCTATGGCTCTATAGTTGTTCACATCTGTTAAATCAGCCATTTTAGATTTTACTAATGAAATAATCGTGGCCTCACAAAACGTGGATCGTAAATAACCAAATTTAATGCATAAATTGAAAAAATACTAATAAAAAACTGCAATCTACTTCCACCATACATAAAAGATTCCATACAAAGGTTATCAGGTCCAGCTGCTTTTCCTAGTTTCTGATTTTTTACTGCAGTGGATATGTCAACGCAACTCACAATAATATCAGAGTTTTGAGTGGAAAATTCCATTTCCTTTATGAAACTGAGGTAATATTTTTCATTGTTAGTTGAATTATACAAATTTTGAAACTGCTCTTTCCACATATTAGCAATAAGACAATCACCTGTGGCACCTCCAACACTAGCAACAAAGTTCGCTGCATTACTGTTACTGATCTTTCGCACATTATTCCAGAACTTTCTCGAGTCTGTGTTGTTCATATTTTTTGCACATAAATTGGCTTGAATTTGTTTATTATGATGTCTACAATATCTAAGAGCTAATTTAAAAGTAGCACGAGAGCGCTTCATGTTTTTAAAAATGTCACCCTGTTTCTTCTTTCCTTGAAAAATCCATTGCTTGAAGGCATCTCTTGCAATGTCGTGTTTATCTTTAACATAGTCATTCCAACCTGGAGTAATATATTCATGGTTTTTATGTTTAAAATTACAATGAGGTATGGTATCAGATACAGAAGATTGCATAGTATTTATGATGCTGTTATAGAATAAATCAATATCATGAGTTGTATTGTAGCCATTTGGAATAATTTTAGTAAGTAGATAGAGGGGTACATGTACGGATTTTAATAAAGAATCTACTTTTTCTGCATAACGTGTTAAGTTAGCTTTGTCACAAGTTTGCCAGTTAGGAGATCTAGTTGACATATTAAAATAAGGTTTGTTGTTATATATTTTGGATGAGTTTGCTAATGAGCAAGAGATCAGAAACGCTAATGGTTTATGGTCTGATGCAATAACATTGTTTAAAACCGAAATAGATATAATTAGATTATCAATAATTGGACTGCATAGAATGTGGTCCAACCACGAAGAAATATCACCATTGTCACTGACATATGTACAGATATTGTCAAGGCGATTTATATCAGATTTCATCAATTTATTTTCTAAAACAAGATTAGAAAATTCTTCATAGAATCTTGACCCATTATAACAATTAAAATCACCAGCAATAACTATGTTCACAGCATCAGTTTCCAGTATAAGTGATTTTATTTTTGAGCATATATCCATATAATTATGAAGACAATGTTCGTCATTATAATTCGTTGGCATGTACACACTTATTAGCAAAATCGGCCCTATATTGGCAGATACTTTTAAACAAGTGATTCTGGATTCTAAAGATTTAATGATTGTAATATTATTTGCCAAATTTTTTCGATAAAGGATAGCAGTCCCTCCAAAGGGTCTACCAATTAATATATCAGATGATATGTTTACTGCTGATATACCAGTACCATAAAAGTCAGGATGTACATTGTTTAATAATTCAAGCTCATTAGGTAATAACCAATGCTCTTGTAATAAAACAAAATCGTATGTAAGACACAATTCTTTAATTGCAAAAATACTGTTTTTAAAAGAACAACAGTTAAATGTACAAAAAGATATGCTGTTGCTATTCGCCATTTTTGGGTTTAAAATATCTTCGTACCAGTAGACCCTTAGGCCAAGCTTCAGTAGACAATAAACAAACAACTTTATTTTTTAACTGGGAGGAATCTACAGATACAGATATATAATACGAGGAATAACCACTAAATTTGGATTTTAATTTTTCACACTTTACATAGTCATCATTATCAATTTTTAAAATGTCATAAGTGCAATCGATTACCTCATTTTCTGTTGTAGAAGGATCTAATCTTGAGACAAATATATCAATACTATGCTTGGGCAGTTTATCTAAAGAGATTGGTTTAAGTCTATTTTTGGAGTCTGATGTACCTAAAATGTGTTTTTTTGTATGGACAACTTTTTTGGTTACAGGTAGATTATGTACGCACTTCTTAACAATATCTGACATCAGTGGTCGCCCTGTAAATTTAATAGATTTATCACTAGTAGAAGAAGGACTTTCAGTATTATCAATTACATCAAGGCTAATTGAACTGCTAGGATCATTTTGGAATTTAGTACTAGAAGGTTCTTTATTGCTCATTGCACTCATTAAATGTCTCATTTCATTCTGAAATATTGTAAATTGTTTAACTTCAGATCGGAGATAGGTAACCTCCTGAAGCAAAGCACTGATATCAATGTGCTCCGTACCAACCGGAGGAAGACGAGATAAATTGATAGCATAAAAATTTGGTAATTTATTTATTGGGTCTAGAAGCAACTTTAGCATATCATTCCCACTTCTTTTTACCAGGCGCTTATCTGGAAGTAGTTTAACAATTATGGCTTTGGCATCAAATATTTTCTCTTCCTTGTAAAAGTCACATATAATTTGAACATTGTCGTCAAAACTTAAGACATCTGATTTATTCTTCATAAAACATAGTAACTCATTTCGCACAGCAATCATTGCATTGGTTTCAGTATCATCTGCATTTGCCATAGTTGTACAAACTTTTGTGGGAGGGTTACCACGCTAAATAATAGTGGATTTCCTCCCTTCACTTCTGATTATTTTGTATATGTATATATCTTATTACACAGGGACTTATTAACACAAATAGAACTGTTAGTTTTTTGTGTTTTTTTCCGTCATATGTGTTTTTTTCCATATTCCATAATTTCATATTCCATATTCCATAATTTTTTCCATATTCCATAATTTCTGTCATTTGTGTTTTTTTCCATATATATATATATATATATATATATATATATATATATATATATATATATATATATATATATATATATATATATATATATATATATATATATATATATATATATATATATATATATATATATATGTATAAATATATATACATATACATATATCATAGATATATATATGTATATATGTGTATATAAATAAATATATATATATATATATATATGTTTATTTATAAATAGGTATATAAAATGTATATATTTCTTATATATATATTCATAAGTTATACATGTTTATATATTATGTTTACACTTTTTTATATATTATGTTTGTATATATATATATATATATATATATATATATATATATATATATATATATATATATATATATATATATATATTTATGTATTTAAAATGTATATATTTCTTATATAAATATTCATAAGTACATGCATAAATACATAATAATAAAATAAATAAATATATATATCAATAAAGGTATATGATAAAGAATAAATGTTAGAATTAAATTTACAACACTAACTCTATAATTAGGACTAGATATATATATACGTTTTATGTAGGTATATGAAATGTATATATTTCTTTTATATATATTCATAAACTTTCATATATGTACATGCATAAATACATATTAGTAGAAAAAATAAAAATATATGATAAAAAATAAATGTTAGAATTAAATGTTTAACATTAACTCTATAATTAGGACTTAATACTTTTCCTAATTAAATTAGTTCTTTAAAAAAATGGAAATAAAGTTACTTATCCAAATGTGTTTTTGTACAAAAAAAACTTAATAATGCATACTTTCATTATTGGTCTAAGAGTTTATACTGGAGTATTTACTTGATAATTAGGGTAAGGTGTTTGAAGTTTTTCAAATTGATAAAAAAAATTAGTCTGTTAAGATACTCAATTTAGTCTGACTTATTATGTTTTATTAATTTTGATACTACTTTATACATCTGAATATTATTAAAATCAAGTGCTATTTCTAACTTAGAAATAACATATTTAAAACAACTTTGCAATTTATTAAAATGGTCAACTTAAAATAAATAAAGCATCAACAAAAATAACCTGAATAAACCGAATTTACCCTGAGAATTATGTATATTATATACAATTTGATACAAAATCTAAAAGTTTGAAATTAGTCGCAAAAAAATAGGTTATAAAACATAACTTTATTAAAATACTTTTTATACTATCAGCTTGGACTCTATTAAGTTTTCCTTGCCTTTTTTATTAAGACAATAATTTTCAATGTGCCACTTTTTCAACGTTGTCAAAACAACGTTTTATTAACGTTGGCAAAGTAACACTTTTTCAACGTTTTTTAATTTCCACAATTTTAACGTTGGTATATGTAACGTTAAATAAACGTTGTTTTATAAATAGTTTAATTACGTTGAAAAAGCAGCTAATGTCTAACGTTGATAAACCTTAATCTTTGCGACGTTTTTACAGTGATTATTTGCGTACTTTTACTCAATGTTGAATAAATGCGATTTTTAAAATCCCAATTTAAATTTAAAGATTTAAAATCCCAATATCTTTTTCTAGGAATGCAAATAGTTGTTGTATCATTATTTTTCCCAAAAAGAGAAGAGCAAGTCTTCTGAATTCATTATAATCGTCGCGTGGTTGCATTTCCTTTAAGTATTTTTTCAAATTTTCCACCACATTGGATTTTCGAGATGCAAACTACTCTTTTTCAAACGTTGTAAGGCATCCATATCTACTTTTATCACTTTCAAGTGATTCAAACTTTGATTTTTCTATTAGCTCCCACTGGGACTTTACTCAACCAAAAAGTTCAATGTTTGGTCCATTTGAAACAAAAAACGCATCAAATACTGCATATGCACAGATTTCAGGAATATGATGTTGACTGGCTAAAAACAAAACTCTTCGATTCATTGACTTATGCATGACAGTTATTGCCCCATTATGACTTCCTGTATTACTTGCAGTTATGTCAAAGCAAAGACGTGCAAAATGCTCCATAACACCAGGCTATTCATAAATGAACTCAACTATTTTTTGTTCTAATAGAGCGCCAGTACCAGCAGGTATCTCAGGGATCCTTTATAATTTCTCAATATCCAAGCAAGATACAACAATAGGCAGACATTCACGTCTGGTTCTAACAACATTCGACAATATTTTATCATCAAAATGAGCAACTAGTGGAACTAGTTGAGAGTTGAAAATTTTTTCTTACTACAACTGCAAGAGATTCACGGGATGTAGTTCGAGCTTTCATTAGAGTGGAACATGAAAATGTTAGTTTATTTGCATCAATACCAATTGCATCTAGGGCTGGTGTGACAACCACCATTGCTTGTCGTGGTGTTATTTTTCTTCGGTCTAATGCTGCATGAAAGAGTTGATTGTCAAGAAAACAATGTTTGAATATTGTAATCGAGAGATGACTAGTGTCCATAGTAGATTATTTTGAACTATTTGGACAATAGTCCAAATAGTTCAAAACAATCTACTATGGACAATAATAATTTAACAGCTTTTTGTGTTTGAATTGACAGATCGCAGTCAGAATTTTCATCCAAAAAGTAATCTGATTTGCAATCCATTAATGTATCTGTAGATATAATCTTACTTTCTTTATGTTGTTTAAAGCGCTTTTTTTCTTCAAGCTTGCGTTTTCTGTATTTTACAACTGCTTTCTTATACATTAAGTCTTCTGATATCATTAACATCTTTCGGGGACCTCTCTGGTGTATCAGAAATTGTTTATCTTTATTTATCTTGATGAGACAATCCTATTCATCATGGGCAATATCAAAAAGTGTATTCATTTTGGTAGTGAATTTTTCATGATAGCTATGTTTGGGGCTTAATGATAAGACTAAATTTGTCTTCTTCTAGCCCCGGTCATGTAATTATATTTTTATAAGTTACAACTGTAAATTTTTTTTTATCGGCAAAGTGTAAATAAAAAAATAAAAAAAATATGTTAAGTAGCTGGTTTTCTACTTCTGTGCTTAGACACAGGACATGTTGCGTAAGAATACTCTTTAGTTTAGTAAATACATCAGGCTTTGCTATAGTTGTAATATTAGCTTTAAACCAGAAAATAATAACTTCATCTGCAATTGTGCTGCAGGATATTGACTTTTTGATTATCATTTCTCAAAAAGCTCTACATAAGGAAACTCTACTTGTTGGCAACTGACTCGGCCCATCCATTGTTGAGAGTATATGTCCAACTAGCCAAACATTTGTAGTTCGGCGTGTTGCTTTCTCTGAAGCAGCCATCTTCTTAAATAATACTTTATACTTTTTTACTATAGTAGAAAGAGTATAATAGAAATTTAATATATATATTTATATTATACACTCCCCCCCCCCTCTTCCTATTTTCCCTACATTTTTTAATAATGAAGTCAAAATATGCATTTAGGAGAGATTATCGGTAAATAGTGCTGAGGGGGTAAATCTAAATTTCGTTGTATATTCCAGTCTTCTGTGAACTATCTACGTTGTAACATTCCAATACTTTGTATTATTTTTTTTAAATCAATTTATAGCAGTATTTTGTATGAAATGAAAATAGAATTACAAGATTAAGGTATTAGACAAATTTTGGTCAATTTAGGGTTCCGATATAAGGTTTGGGGGACCACTTCCCATTTTCAGTTTGCGAAAAAATTTTAACTATATACTTTTTATATCAGACCTCACCATTGAAGTGGCGGAAATATCATTTGAAATACAATTAGTTAAAACTTTAAAATAGCAACAGCAAAAATATGGGTTTAAGGAGCAAATCAATTGCAACAAAGTGGCAAGTTGTTGGCCTGAACAAAAGTGGACTCAGCAATCGAGAAATTGGACGTCAACTTGAAATCAGTGAATGCAGCGTTAGAACAACGCTCAAAAATTATAATGAGTTTGGAACAATCAAAGATAAAAGTCGCTCTGGTCGTCCCAAAAAAATGTCAGAACGGGAAAAAAATAAAGCAATTATGCTCGCTAGACGCAATTCAAATATGAGCATGGCCGAATATGATACTCGTTTTATCATTTCAAGAATTCAAGGAGGAGGAGGTTCAATTGGCATTTAGGGCTGCATTGCTCGATCTAGCAATGGACTGGCGCATCTTTACACTGATCGCCTTAATCAACATCAATATAGAGAGATATTAGAAGATTATTAAAAGCCATCAATAGACGTTTTCAAGGCTGACTCCACCTAGCATTTTCAACAAGATAACGCTCCTTGCCACTCAGCACGCTCAATAAAGAAATACATGGAAGAAAAACGGTTGAATTTAATGCCTTGGCCTGCTAGCTCACCTGATTTAAATTCTATTGAGAATCTTTGGAGTTGGATTGACTGCAAATTACAAAAAAGCATTCCCACTAACTTGGTGCAGCTCAAAACACAGATGCAAGAGTTGTGGAATACCGTGCCACAAAAATTAATCAGAAAACTTACAGATTCTATGCCGCGTCGAGTCTTCGCATGCCTTAAAAACAAAGGTGGTCACATAAAATATTGAACTTTCTTACAATCTTTGAAAAACTGTGAGTGCGCTAATACTTTTGCACACTTTTTTAATATTGTTTTTATCACTCTTATAAATAAATTAATATCTTTTATATATTTGACATTTAGTATTTCTGCTTTATTTTATGAATAAGTTAAAAAAAATTCTTTATCACCCTTTTATTGTTTTCGAATTATACTCATTTGAAGTTCACTTATGTAAAAAAATATGAGTGCGCTAATACTTTCTGGAAGCACTGTATATATATATATATATATATATATATATATATATATATATATATATATATATATATATATATATATATATATATATATATATATATACATATATATATATATATATATATATATATATATATATATATATATATATATATATATATATACATATATATATATATGTACATATAAATATATATATATATATATATATATATATATATATATATATAAATATATATATATATATATATATATATATATATGTATATAAATATATATATATGTATATGTATATATATATGTATATGTATATATATATATATATATATATATATATATATATATATATATATATATATATACATATATATAAATATATATATATATATATATATATATGTATATATATATATATATATTTATATATATATATATATGTATATATATATAATATATATACATACATATATTATATTATATATATATATATATATATATATATATATATATATATATATATATATATATATATATTATATATATATATATATATATATATATATATATATATATATATATATATATATTATATATATATATATATATATATATATATATATATATATATATATATATATATATATATATATATATGTATATATGTATATATTTATATATATGAATGTATATATATATATAAATATATATATATATATATATATATATATATATATATATATATATATATATATATATATATATATATATATATATATATATATATATATATGTATGTATATATATATATATATATATATATATATATATATATATATATATATATATATATATATATATATATATATATATATATATATATATATATATATACATATATATATATGTATGTATATATATTTATATAAATAAATTCTTTCAAATTCGTTTTCTGTTATACGATATTTAGGCATGTTGAAATTGATAAAAAAGGCTAGGTATAAACTTCATTTTTTTAAAATATATTTCATATTGGTCATAATAAGTCAGCGAAATATTTCAAATATATAGCTATATTGAAATTTATTTATAACGATTAATTTTATACGTAGCCTTTTTTATCAAATTCAACATTTCACGTCAAAAAATCATCTAAAAAAAGTATATGTTTATGTATTATGTGTTTCTCAACATTATTTTGGTAAAAATAAACATTAAAACTAAGTTTTCCATGATTATTCTAAAAAATTATTTCCCGGCTCACTGATTTCATTCATTAAATGCACTATTTGCATTAGGGTGTCCTACTTTTAAACTGACCAAAATATTTTTGGTAGCACTCATTCTTAATCATCATCATTAGGTCCCAGGACCCACCAAAAAAATATTTAGACTTCTAAGTACATTGGTTCAGGTAGAAGCAGGCTTCATATGAGAGGTTGCGTGATTATTCATAAATTTTACAGAATTCTTTCAATTTTTAGACATTTTTGGTCTAAAAAAATATTTCAAAACATTAAATGGAGAAAATAATATTATGTTCTAAACTAAAATGTAATTTTAATGCATTTAAATCACCTTAAATATGTTTTTTTTAATAAAATTTTAATTTTTATGCCAGCTGAAAACAAAAAAATACCAATACTCTTATAAAATTGTATCCTATCATATTAAATATTAAAACATCTGCAATTTTACTAATTCATATGTTTTTTTTTATTTTCTTTTTTATTTGATGTGACTTGATTGATTTCTATTACATTTGATTTTTCAGAAATATCTAAATTAAAAAAAATATATAATGGAAAGTGATGAAGGTCAGAGTGCAGCAAGAGAGAGAACTGAGGAGAGTTCCAAAGAGCCTTCCTTATGCCAAAATCATTCTTCTTTGAGAAATACCTCTCCTAGAACTAGCAGGGACCATCAGCCAGGATCCTCATGTTCATCCCAAAGCAGAAGTCCAGCTCCTCAGCGAACCAACAGGAGTAGAAGAACACTCTACTTGCTTCAGCATCCCCTTTATATGTTTGCACCAAACAGGTTATATTTTTTATTTACTTTTAAAAAAGTATTAGAAAAAGTTGAGTAAAATTGTTTATCAAAAATAGTTGTATGTAGAAAAACAATTTAAACCTACTTTTAATTTTTTTAGACTACCCACAATGGGAGAAGTTTGTCGTCGAATATATTGGCTAAGATCAAAGAACAATAAACAAAACTTATCCTGTGCACAAATGTCAAGGTCAAGATTTATGGTTTGCAGTGAAGGGGAGTGTGAAATTAAAAACAGAGGGGAATTCACTGGTGTATGTATACTCAGAGAAATGTTAAATCTTTGGGACAGGGGTGGTTTTGATTCAAAATTTCGGTTAACAGAGCAAGTAGTTAAGAAAAAGTATGTACAATCTTATGATCGCTACCAGAAACTATGCAAAGTTAGAACCCTTTATGAAAAGATTTAGAGTACATTGGTTATGTTTAGAGAGAAACAGGAGCAATTAAATAAAAAAAAACAGGATTTTGTAATTGAGGCAAACTGTACATTTCAAGTTTATAAAACAGATATCTTAAATCTGATCAAAAATGATGAAAATAGAGACAAAGATGCAAAAAGAGAGGACATTGAGTTCCTGAAGAAAGCATTTAGAGGTGAAATAGTAAAGTTTGACAACAGTAACGACAAATCTTATCATGACAGAATTAAAGATGGAGAAAAAAGAATGTTTGATATGATAGAGAGAATGCATAGAGAAGATGAACGGGAAAAAGAGAGACAGGAAAGGTCAAAGAAGAAAACAATAGAGGAAAAGGAAAGAATGAAAAATTTTGAGATGGAAGTATCATTTTCATCAAGTGGAACAAGTGCAACTGATAATGATAGCGATTTTGAGCCTTCACCAAAAAAAGATAGAGTTTGCCTGCAGCTTTCAATGAATGACTTTCTTGACAAATGGGTTCCATTCTTGACCAGGTGTAAGGTAAGCGTTAGAGCAGAAACCTCACTCCTGGCCTCACTTTTCAGTATCGCTGGTGTTGATCTCAATACAGTTCCTGTATCAAAGAGTGGTCTGCATAGAAACAAAAAGATTGTTATTAAAAATGAAGCAGAAATGGTCAGAGAAGAAAATCTAGACAAAGTACGAGATTTAAAGGTTGTCCTTCACTTTGATACAAAACTTGTCAAGCATTATAGAACTGAAAAAAAAATATCTGAAACTGTAGAAAGGCTAGCTCTCAGTCTTATATCACCCCAGGTCAATGAACCCCTAGATTTCTTGCTCGGAGTTTTAGAAATTGAGTCATCTAAAGGACAGGATCAAGCTATTGCTATTCATAACATTTTAGAATACTGTGAGCTCACTGACCAAATCATTGGTTGTAGTGCAGATACAACTGCCTCTAACACTGGAAAGTACAATGGGGCTATAAAGTTCCTGGTGGATCATGTGCTTCAACGACCAGTGCTTTGGCTCCTCTGTAGGTACTATAATATTTGTAAAAATCATTTATTTTGTCACATACATTTACATTGTACAGTGTACAGTTTTTCATATTAAAATTTTTCAGGCACCACATATCTGAAAGGCACATATCACATGCAATGGATTATATTCAAGGAACAACAAAATCGCCATCAAGAGCAATATATAAAGATTTCCAAAATAAATGGCGAGAAATACAAGAAGGAGCTAAAAATATGGATCAATTGCTTCTTTTTAACTATGACAGAGATGAGTTTAAAGTAGGTACTACTTTTCATACAAGAGTAATAGATACTAAGAATTTTTGTGAAACAGCCTTGAAAAGAAATTGTTTTCAAAGAGGAGACTATAAAGCTCTATGTGAACTACTGGTCATTTACCTTGGGGGGCCATGTACCTGGTTTCCAATTCAAGCAACCAGGTGCACATCTTCAAGCCAGATTCATGGCTGACTGCCGATACTTGCTGACCATGCAGCTGACTTCGATGATAAATTTAAAATTGAATAAAAGTGAGAAAGATATGTTGCAAATGTCAACTGACTTTATTGTCACATTTTATGGGTCATACTTCCTGAAGTCTCCTATTGCAGCCCAGGCACCATCAAATGATTTGGATGCTTTCAAACTGTCTTTAGAAATGATGTCAAATGAGCTATATAAATCCAAGTATGGTCCCCTGGCAAAAAAGCTCCATTCAAGCCTGGTTCGTCATAGTTGGTACCTGACCCCTCAGTTGGTTATTCTTTCAATAGCAAATGGTGATCTAGATTCAAAGGAAAGAGCTGAAATAGCTCTAAAGCTGATAAACTTTGATCCTCCATCACTTGATGAGTTCAGTACAGAACAACCAGACTCACCAACACATATACTTCCCATGTCAGTTTTGTCTGATTTTGTTACAGAGGAGTCCTGGCTGGTATTTACTTACTTAGGTATTTCTAGAGAAATGATAAAAACATGGAAAGATGATAATTTTAATGTTTAAAATGTTTCATATACAAATTTTCAAAATCAAGTAGCAAACCTTGCAGTGGTCAATGATAGGGCTGAGCGCCACATTCGACTTGTTCAAGATTTTGTGGCTCAAACCCATGATGAAGGATTACTACAAGACACACTGCAAGTTGTAACTAAAAACAGAAAAGAAGTTGGAAAAGATATGAAAAAAACTGATTTTATGTGATTTTTTAAAGATTTTGACCTTTTTATTGTTGCTATTTTGTGATAAATACTCATTTGTGATTTTTTAAAAAGCTAAAAATTAAGGAAATATTTTTTTTAGATCAAAAATGATTGAAAAATGAAGATGTTTGCGAAATTTTTTTTTTATATAACCACGCAACCTCTCATATGAAACCTGCTTCTACCTGAACCCATGTACTTAGAAGTCTAAAAATTTTTTTGGTGGGTCCTGGGGCCTAATGATGATGATTAAGAATGAGTGCTAATGAAAATGTTTTGGTCAGTTTAAAAGTGGGACACCCTAATTTGCATTACCTTATATAAACAAATATTTATAATTTTTATGTTTTTAAATTCAACGTATCAAGCAATTGTAAAAAAAAATACAACAATTGAGGAAATTAATTTACATGAACTATTTAAGCACTTGTTTGTTATATTTTTTATTTTAATACTGTTTTATTTTAGATCTTTTTTGATTATTTTTCTGGGATCTAAATTTAAAAGATTTGTTGACTCTCATTCAGATTACAAAGATAATGGTGGTGCAGATGAAGTGACTTTTGAAAAGTGGAGTGGTGGGTTTAAGAAAGTTATAATAATGCCCTTTACTGAAATCATGCAACAATTTTTACTGCTTTGTAAAGCGAATTTAAAGTGCTCATTTTCAATTTACACACAATCAGGCATCTAAGTGAGGTTCAAAAAATGAAAAAGTTGCTGGTATAAAAACAATTAAAAAACTGTTGATAGATCAAGAATTATAATTATCGAATGCTAGCTTTATATATTGGTTAGACTGTTCTTTTTAAAGCAAGGCATAACATCAGCCATTTCAACAATGACGGTGGCGAATCATCAAAAATACAATTATTAGTATCCCTAATAACAAAATAAGTCTCTAAGACTATTTTCAAAATACATAAAATAAGACTTGAGCATAAACATTACTTCGTTTTTTTCTTCTTCAAAGGCCATCTTATTTTTGAAATGTCTTTCGCTGAGATTAGAAATATTTTAAAACATTCACCCCACCAAAGATTGTTTATACATCAATATATAAAACCTATGATTTATTAAATTGATTCATCAAACCTATGATTTTGGTGATTTTTGGCTAGATGTATACTATATGAGGAAGAACTTTTCATCAACAATGATTTCTAAGAATCTTATAATGGATTGCGTTTTACTTAGTTTATCATTTAGAAATAGATTAAGCAACTTGAGAGTATAATTTTTCTCATGTGTTGTTTTATGAAATAGTATATACTTTGTTTTCTCAGCATTAAGCGAGAGTTTGTTAGTCTTAAACCAGTTGTTTACTTTATCTAGTTCTATATTCATGTCCGCATATCATTTTTTTAATATCATTGATGGTGAGAAATAGATTTGTGTCATCTGCAAACATGACTGAATTCAGTTAGAAGGATGCATTGACATAGGTCTGTAGTTTGTAATGTCAGAATGATCATTACCTTTGTATATTGGAGTTACTTTTGCTGATTTAAGTACATCCGGAAAAATCCAAGTATTTTACGAGAGCTTTTCTAAATGTATCAGAGGTCTAATAGAACTGTGTTTGTTTGCGATAACTATATCAATAGGTATCTCATCATATTCTGGTGCATTTTATTTTTTTAAAAGAGCAAACTCATCATAGCCTAATTCGAAATCATGCATGATAACGTTCGTGGGTTTAAAATTTAGATGTTGGGATTAATTTTTTTTTAACAAGATTCAGATATAAGTATTAACTTATTTTAACAAGATTCAGATGTTGGTATTATTTTTTTAACAAGATTCGAACCAATACTTATAAATTTTTATAAATTTCTTCTTTTTAAAACAACTTTGCTTATAACAAGGCTGCAAGCAACCACTAATTAAAGTTGAAAGTTATTGGAAGAGAAAAGATGAAGATTGTAGAGCAAGGTAACGATTGACGGACAACTTAAAGAATTGCAAATTATATGAATCAGGAAAGGAAGATGAAGAAAGCGAATTCCAAAGAACTAATGTTCGAGGAAAAAGAACTAGACGAATAAGCGTTTTTAAAGCACTTAGAAACAGTCACAGAAACAGGATGAGACTTAATTAAATGACAAGTAACACGAGAATGAATTTTATTAGATGACACAAGAGACGCTAGCTCTTTAGAGCAATGCCCATTATATTATTTGTAGAAAAGAGAAAGAGAAGCAACATTACGACGACGTGACAATGGTTGGAGGTTGGCTGCAAAAGCAGGTTCAATTATGTTTACATTGCGCTTTTGCATCTTGTCTAAAAGAGAAAGGACATCATTAGAAGATCCGCCCCAGATAGTTGTTTCAAAAAAAAAAAAAATTTATAAGTATTGGTCCGAATCTTGTTAAAAAAAAATACCAACATCTGAATCTTGTTTAAAAAAATGTGGCTGGATAGCTCAGTTGGTTAAAACACCAAAAGAAAAGTTAAAACCCGGACTGTTGAACGATACAAGTTCGAATCCTGCCACCGCCAACTCAGCGCTTGAGTAGTACTTAGGTACGCAGATATGTTGGCCAATAACGGACGCTACTTTCGATTAGTGTTAATGACTATTTGTGGCTGTTCCTATGCTAAGCCAACAAAATATTCGGATATAAAAACGTTGTATAGAAAAATTTAGCATGAGTATTCAAATAATAAAAAATGAAATAAAAAAAATATAGCAACAGTGTTCCATACAAGGCCGGATTTCAGATTTATAGAGATTAAAAATAGAATCCAAAGTTAGAAAGTGTCGAGCTCGATAAAATTGAATTGAATTCATCCGAGATGAGTTTGTGATAAAATATACCGTTGTTTTCAATAACAATTCGTTTAGGTAGAGAATGTTAAATTTGTTTTTCTTTTCCTATTATTACATTAATGATGGAACATGTTTTTTTGCCATCAAATTTACATTTTTAATTTGATTACTGTAATATTTTTTTTTAGAGACATTAAATTTAAAAACCATATCAAAAAACGATTTTGTTTCTGGAATGTTTGTGTAAGATAGAACGTCAAGATTTATGTCACCAGTAATATATATATTTTATTTTTTATTTAAAAATTATATTTGCATATTTTGTTTTTTATTTTAAAAACATTTTCTTAGACAAATTCATAATCCTACTCCTTTGTAAAATGGTAAAATATAATTAGAATTTAATTCAAGAGAACTTTCTGTATTATGCCAGGTCTCTGAAAGAGGTATGACATTGAATTTGTATTTTAAAGAATTTAAAAATTCTTTACGTTTATCACAACTTTGCTTCTAACATTTATATGAAATACAGAAAATGAACAATTATCTTTTTTTTTCGGGGAGGAAGGGGGGAACAGTCATCTTTTAATACTTTAAAATCAAAAGGATCAAAATACACTGTGTTATTTGAATTAATTTGAGTTTCTTGAAAAATATTATTCTTGAGAAAAAGAACTAACATTAAATTGTTAAAATCTAGTTTCTGTGAGAAAGGCGCCATTTTTTTATTTTTAATATGTAATTTAAAAACATTTAATATATTACAAAAAAAAAATACTCAAAATGCTTACTCGTTTACACTTGTCGAATTAAAATCTGTGTTGCGGGTGCTTTCTCAAAATTTATAAACAATAAGTTAGATGTAAAAAAACTTTTGCGTAATAGCCATTTCGACGATGAATCTTCGCTTTTTAAAAAAGTTCTTTTCGAATTATTTGCGTTGTGAAACTTAAATCTTCGTTTGGAAAAGTGTTGTTTCCTTGTAATTTTATTGCTCTTTCTATGATTGTTTTTTTTTCCTCTTAATCACGGAGCTTTAAGTCAATTGTTCGCTCTCGTTTTTCCTTAGCTATTCCCACTCGATTTAGCATTGGGAGTGGGGGAGGGGGCGAGCTACCTCCATGCGCTCTCTTAGTCAGTCAACTTGCGCCCCCTAAAATATAAATTTTTCATTACAAAATTCTGCATTTATTTAAATGGAAAAAGAAAACTAGGTAACAACAAGCCAATGTTTACATACCTGTTTTCCGAATTTGCCCGCAATAATGTCAGAAAACAAAACAGAAAATAATAATGTACACATTCAATGGATTTTAACATAGTTTCATGAATCAAAACAATTGTGACTTAAAGGAGAAAAATAAAAATTTTTAAATTAACCGATGTCGCTATTGTGGAGCAATTTAGATTTGTTTATATATATTAAAAATGTTTTGGCAAAAACCTGTATGGCGCCATCTCCCCACTAGAAACCTACGTGCGCCAGCCCTCCTTCTAAGATCTGTAATCATCAATATCTCTAGTAACAAAAACTGAACTATAAATGAACAGTGTACATCAATTCTTAATAGAGAAATAGATGAAATCATGTTTTCCTAACTTTTCTATACTCTACCAAATCAACTTGGCTCTTCCTTTTACATTTGTTTATGATGAGAGAAATTTCAGTAGACCAAAGATCAAAAATTATCTGTGATCAACAATAACAAAACACGCCTTTTTGCATTGAAATTTATTTTATTTGAGTGTGAACTTGCTGAGAGCATTGACAATTATATAGCTTCAACCCAGCAGGCTTAAACGTCCGCATGACGTCTATAAAACGCCTTTTAAACGTCACAAGTCCATATTATGCTCTTAAGACTTCCAATGAACGTTCTGTATCTGCTGGAAATAAAATTTTGCAGAAAAAAAGTTGTATAAACTAGCAAGAGAGTAAATTTATTTCTTAATGCTTCTTTTCAGTAATATGTAGTGTTTAAATATATCTTTAAACTTTTTTTTAACAACAATTTTTAAGAAAAGAAAACTTAGCAAACTCAAACTTTAGATTGTTTAGTGTCTTAGACTATACTTTCAAAATCTTGGGTTTTTTTCGTCTCGGTTCTCGGTCCATACGAGACAATATTTTTCCGAGACGAGATCTTGTACGAAACCGAGATAAAACCAAGTTTCAGAATTCAAATCATAAAAGCATAACTTTTCTGATTTGAATTCTGTCGTAACATAGCTATTAAATTCATCAGCAGTAAAATCACTAGGATTATTGACTTAGATTTGTTGGGCATTGAATTCTCTTTTCTTTCTAGGTGGATCTTTGAGCCTTGGAACAAAGTTTGAAGTTGTTCGACGTTTTAAGGAAGCGAGAAGACGTAACTTAGGATTATTGGAAGTCCGTTCAACTGTCTGATGAGCTTCAGATGCAATTTCTACAACATCATCACTGTCATCATTACTGAACGGAGGGAAAAAATGTTTAAGCCAGAGTCTTTTTGCTTCTTCAATAATTACTTTATTTGATGAGAGCAAGAATGGGAAAACTTTCGGCTCTTCAAGAACTCTGGGATAGCTGAGAAATTTGAGCAGACTAACAGTTAAGATTGGACGTTTTTTAAGAATCGCTATTTCAATTTCTTCAACTAAACGAGCACAAATAAAACTTTTCTTCGTTCGCAATTTCTCTAACATAAATTCTAATACGCCTTCTGCAATGTTCATGTCAGTATCGTTGCCACCCATGGCATCCATAGCCATTTTACATGGTTGAAGAGTTGCTACTAATTCAGGAATGCTTGTCTCTAAATAATCAGGCCAATTATGTTCAAATAATTTAAGAGTTTTTTTATAGATGGAATCTTGCCTTTGAAAGTTTTCAACATTTTAATGCACTGTTTCATCGAGTTCTGACATCAAGAACAAGCATTTCGAATTTGATTTCAAAAGATTGAGCATTTTTTTAAAGCTCTTTCCCTAATTTATGTTTGTATTTGAATTTTTTTACAATAGCTCGAACATCTTCGAGAGTTTTAGTACTAGGCTATTCATGGTCGTACTTAAATGCTTCCTTATCTACCATGTTTTCTTCATCAGAATTTGCTTCAGCTATATTTTCGTCTTCATTTGCTTATTAGTTTGTTTCTAAATTAAGCACGCTTGGTGCGTTGCAAAAACTCTGAGATGTACATGCTAACATGTCACTCTGTATCTGATTCTTATTCGATTTGGTCTGATAATAAATTGTTATTTGTTCAATTGATATCTGTAATTATCTTATTACTTTTTAGTACTCGTGTCACACAAAAATGAATTAAATAATCATAGCAAATGTGATGAAGTCACAAAAATGAGCATGAGTTTGTTTTGTAGTCTGTTCGTTGGATGAATTTTTTCTTCGCACCGTCAGGACAC
Source organism: Hydra vulgaris (assembly GCF_038396675.1). NCBI lineage: Eukaryota > Metazoa > Cnidaria > Hydrozoa > Anthoathecata > Hydridae > Hydra > Hydra vulgaris. The sequence continues at coordinate 2,428,993 of NC_088921.1, read as the reverse complement.
AATGTAAATTCAACTTAAAACTTGTCGTTTTTTGAAACTGGACAGTAGTTTTGCCATATCAAATAAGTTCCTCTCCCAATTTTTGCCATTTCAACATTTTTTTCAATTTTAAAAATCATTAAAGTTACAGTTGCTATACCAAACGTTATAAATTAAAGTAATCTTTTTGTGAATAAGTTTAATAAACAATTACTTTTTAGTTATAAATATTTACTATTTAATATATTTTGTTCTTCGTCATGTTTTGAATTATGGTTAATTACAAGATAAAAAATAATAATTTTAGTTTATGAAAAATGATTACACACCAACCGCGAGGCAGTGGATAGAGCGCTTGCTTTATAAGCAAGAGATCTAGGATTCGAAGCAAGCTCTAGACATATTTTGCACCATCGGTAAGGAAGAAGGTTTGAACTTCCAAGTTTAATACTTTTCTGATGTACTCCGTGGCAAAACCGTTAGGTCTTCTGGGAACATCTAAAACAAAACAAAAAAAGCAAAAATAATTTTTTATAAAGCTTTTCTTTTTTGTTTGGTTTATTTTTCGCTGTTCAATAACTTTTAAAATTTAAAAGTTTATTAATGAAAACACTGGCGGGGCAAGTAGAAGACATTATTTTGTTTTATCATCGAGCCCCAGTTGTACGTATTTATAATAACCGTTTAATATATTTATACTTTACAATTTATTTATTGAAAATTATAAATGTAAAAATAAATAACAATTAGTTTAAGAAATACTTCAAGAACCATATTCATGTTAAGAGTTATCATGTATGTATCATGTAAGAGTTATCATGTATGAGTTAATCATGTAAACAAAAAAACTGAAGGAAAAGTAAAAAAGAAAATTTTTTATTTATTTTTTGTTTTTCTTTTTAATTAATTTAAATTAATTAAAGAGCACGTATTTATAAGAGCCATAATATATACGTATGTAATACAAAACATTTATTCAAAAATATGATAATAAAAATATAACAATTTGTAATAAAGTAATATTTAAATAAGAAACGAAAAGTAAAAGAGTACTTAAAATTACAATATATATTTTAAAACCAGTTTGTATAAAAGTAAATTAATAGCAACTCATTGATAGTTAAAAAAAAAAAACGAAAAATATTTAAGAACTCAGACTAGATTCCCACAATAACTTTTGAGATTAGAGGAAACACCACAACTGAATTAATGAAAGAAAGAAAAGGTTGATAAATTCTGAGACATATTTTATATAATTGAATTTTAGTTTAAAAGAAGTATTTAAAATTATGTTAAAAGTCATAAGCATGTTATTATTTACCTGTTTTGATTCATTTGATTCTAACTCATAAAATGAATTTGTATAAATTGTTGTGTACTAACTTTTTTTGTTTTTGCAAAATTAGGAAACTTTCTCCACAAATAAGGTCCACGATATTAAACTAAATAAGTAATTTGTTTTGAATTATATTTAGAAATAATGTAGTATTATCTAAAAATTTTGTCGGGTATTTATGCACTACTTTTAAAAAATAGGACTGAAATATTTGAGGAGTTCTATCTTTATTTTTTACATAAACATTAAAACTTGGTGTAAGTTGATTTTATAAATGTTTAATGCATTTAGTATACGCAGAAGAGGCTCGCATGGTACAATTTTATCAGCTCCAAATAAAATTCTGCACGCATGTTTTGTTTACTGTACAACTTTTTTAATTTTGAATAATTTGTACTTGCCCATGCAATATTACAATAAATCAAATAACAATGAATGAAAAAAAAAATAAACTTTTTAAAGATTTATTATTTAGAAATGGTTTCACTCTATATATCATGGAAATATTCTATTAATCAATAAGGCTAACATTAAAAGAAAAACTTAAGTTTTTCTTTTAATGTTAGCCTTATTGATTAATAGAATTGGCAGTTTAATGGGAATATTTTCTAATTTATTTACTTTATGAAATAAAGTAAATTTGTTTTTATCCACATTTAGAGACAGTTTATTACTTACAACCCATTTATTAACCTTACCCAACTCTTAGCTGTTTTAAAAAGTGTTTTAATATCTCTATGGGAATAAAAAAGATTGGAATCATCTGCAAAAAGAATACAATTTAAGAAGTTATTGCTAAATTTAAATCATTTATATATACTAGGAGTAATAAGGGTTCTAAAATAGAGACTTAAGGACACCACAAGTTACAACATAAGAGTTGTTTATTTTTGCTTATATTGGATGAATTGCTTTCTAGTGGTCAAAAAGATTTTGAACCAAAATAAATTATCGTTTTTAACTCCATAATAGTCAAGTTTTTTTATTAATATGTTATGGTTTACAGTATCAAAAGCCTTCGACAGATCAATGAAACTCTAATGTAAAGTAGTTGATACATATGGGAAAGGGGGCACAGCTGAACAAAAATTGTTAAACTTTGATTTGCTAAAATTTTTCCGCTTGTAACTTTACTCCGAAGTTTAATACAAATAAAACTATCTTTGGTGGGATTAATTTATGTCCAAGAAAGATAAAAACAGTTGTATTTTGTAGGTGACATCCATTATAACAACGCTCGCAAAATTGTTAAGCTATGCCCCGTGGTGGGGTACAGTTGAAACAGGGATGGGGCACACTTGAACTTAGCATTTTTTACAATTGATTCCCATGACAAATTAGGCCCAGTAAAACAATTAAAAGCAGCAATACAAGCAGTTGGCAAAAACTTTAAGCAATAATACTGAATAAACCAAACGTCTTACATGCACAATACTTATCTAGCAGGCGAAAGAACATACAGCAATAAAATTACTATAAAATACAGCTATAAAGCTTTTAATTGTTTTTGTTGTCATGACATTTGTTTTATCTTCTTGTTATTACTGTCCATGCTCAGCTTCCGTTTGCTGGATGAAGATCTTCCATAAATAGTCTTCTCCGACGCTTTTTTCTCTGGTGTGTCTGTAAGAATTCTAGTGGAACCTTTGTTCCGTTTTCAATTGGTCTTTCGTGTTGCTACTTTTGGAAAAGGACTGACCTCAGCCGGACTGACAACCCCAGTAGGTGCCGACTGACCTGGAGGTGACGACTGAACTGATGTTGTTTCAGTATCTAATTGTTTGGAATAATTTTGTTGTTTGCTTGTGCGAATTTAAAAGCCAGAGAACGAGCTTCTTTCATCGACAAATTGTGGTGAAGTCTAAACGCCGTAAGTAAATAATCAACCAGCAACTGCTCATCGTCATCACTGAAAACCTGTCGACATAAATAAATTGGTTCTCTCAGTGTTCTTAAACTTCGTTACGTAACCGGATAGTGTAAACTTTGCAATTCCATAGTGACTGGCATCCTGACACAATGATATGTCTTGGTTGACGACAGCTTTGGATGCAGCCAATATATCTGCACTGCTGGTTTTTCCGACATTTGTCTTGCGACCCCTGGATTGAACCATATTGAGTGTTTCCTGTCAAGCAAACAAGTAAAGTTCAACTTGTTTCTCCGCACAGCGGCCTTGTTCGTCAAGGTTCGTGTTTCGGAGTTATAGAGTTGAGAGAGGGTTATAACCACAAGTAGCCTCCTCATCTGTAGTGGCCTTCTCTGCCTTGGAGAGGTGAAATATAAAAAATAAAAAAAATAAAAAGTGTAAGAGCTTGGCGTAAAACTTGTATTTTTAAAAATGTCAATTTTTGTCATGTTTTTTAAATTTTGTTATTTCAATTGTACATGTGATATAAAAAAGAGGAAATTTATTCAAAAGTAGGATTTTTTAAAGATAATCCTTTAAAGTAGTCATCTTTTACTTTTATTCAATTGTATATTTAACTTTTTTAATTGATTATTGGTATTTTATTGATCATTGCTATTTTTAACTTATAAAATTTTGATTACTTTAATATACATGTGGTTTGAAACTGTTTCAAAGTTTTTAGTTTCATAATTAAATATACTGTTAAAAATGGGTCGTACAGTAAAAAAATTCAGCAAAAAAAGGACCAGGGAAAAAAGAAAAGTATACTGTTAAAAGCAGTTTAAGACGATTTCTACAACTGTTAAAATATCCCATAAATGAGCTTCCAATTAGCCAGCTGCCCAGTGTCAGAAATATCCTGCAATACTTTCACTTTTTAAAATCTTCTAGGTAATTTTAACATCTAGTTATTTCTAATTTATTTACTTAATCAACAGTTCATGAATATAATTATATATTTCAGTTAATTGTCTTTTATATAGGAGCACCAGATTTTAGTCCAGCAAAGAAATTATTGCTTGTTCAAAAAAAAGTATTATTGGTTTATCTTGTTTTTAAGTAACTTCAGCTATGTAATAATTTTTAGTGAAAGGATCCTAAAACTATCAGAGAAATGTAACAAAATAAAAGGATGGAGTAAACTAAACTGGAGTTCGAGTTATGGGATTTGGACTCAAAAGCAAGTAGATTTCCAGGTGGAGGTTAATACCTTGTTTGATATATTTGTTTCTACGATAATTGATATGATGATGAAAGATCAGAGAAGAACCGAATATGCAAAGAAAGAAGATGTGGCCTTCTACGAAGACCAGAGATCTAAAAGGAATATGACATTGACTGCACAGCATGATGAAGAAATTGAAGTTAAGGCTCTGCGAAGAAAGCAGAGATACGAAAGAGTTAGGCAATTGAATGATCAGAAAAACACAAAGCCTCAAAAAGAAAAAATGACTTTGCAAGCATTTGACAAATTGCAGAAATCAACAGACAAGAAAAGTACTGACAAAGCTTTGGATGGACAAATTGAATTCAAAGATGATGTTTGCCCATTTGAAAGTTCCATTTTATGTGAAGAAAGTGATGATTCTGAATATGATGCATCCAAATCAAAAAAATCGAAAATAATTTTAGCTAACTCTAGATGAACTAATTGAAGCTACTTCTGCTATTAGCGTTCGGTATAGAATCGGTGTTAGGCACCAGACTGCTATAATTTCTGCTATCTGCAATAAAGCAGGTGTTAACTTGCATGAGATTAATTTATCAAGATCTACTATACACAGAAAAAGATACAGAATTATTTAAAATATTGGTAAAAATTATTCACCTGTTTAAGTTTTTTTTTTTATTCTCTCTATTATTTTAAATGTATAATTTAATTGATTTAGGAGAAACACTACGACAGGATCTTGTTGATGATTTAAAAGGAAAAAAAAAACATAGTCCATTTTGATGGGAACCTTGTTAGACAGCTGGAAGAAGAGAATGATCTGACAGTTAACTGTGAGAGAACTGCAGTTAGTGTAACTAGCCCAGATTTGGAATGTAGAGATGATTTTTTGCTTGGCATAGTGCAGGCAAAAAATTCAACTGGGTCTGAGCAGGCAAATTAATCCTCAATCTTTTGGAATACTATGCTATTGTCGACAATATCATTGGTGTTTGCTGCGACACAACTACATCCAACACTGGAAAATTTGCGGGAGCAGTTACAATCTTATTAACTATCCTTAATACAAGTCTTGTCTGGTGCATGTGTCGTCACCATTTTATTGAAGTACATATTAAACATATTATGACTGCTCTGACTGGCGCCGAGACCAAGTCTCCTTAAAGAGAAATTTATGTGCGCTTACAGAAGGCTTGGTCAACAATTGTTGACAAGATAGACACATCATCAGACAATCTGGCTAAGTTTAACTGGACTTCTTTAAAGATTAGATCATCTGTCTATAATATAGCCAAGGCAGCATTACAGTTTTGGGAAACTGCACTTTATGAAAATATTTTCAAAAGAGGAGACTACAATAATCTTTGTCAGTAATATGTTTACTACCTTGGTGGTCATGTTCCTGCTATAAAATTTCATCAGCCAGGAGCTTGCCGTGCAGCAAGGTTTATGGCAGATGCAATTTATTTGCTTACATTAGAAATAACAAAGAATATCTCAAACATCATGAATGAAAAGGAGAAAAAGATGGTTAAAACAGCTTCTTTATTTATATCTTGAACATACTGTCCTTGGTTTTTTAAAAGCTCTCTTAGTATTAAAGCACCAGTTAATAATTTAGCAGCATTCAAAGATGTGTTTGGTTAAAATAAAGAATATCCCGAGTTTTCTTAATCAATACTGAAAATCATGCAAAATCATACCTGGTATTTAAGTCAGCAGCTTGCTGCAATGGCTTTAGTTGATAATGATGTTGAAAAAGATGAAAAGAAGAATATACTCCGAAAACTGTTACAGTTTCTTGTTCCTGAAGAATTCATAAAGGGTAAACCTAAAATGCATCGTCTACAACACTATCAAATTTAGTTAATGATCAGAACTGGATTTTGTTTGCCTTGCCAAGGTTACCCATGACCAGGTTAAATTAGCTGCACAAAGGGACTTGACTGTTTTAAATAACTTTAAGTTTTTTATTAAAAACATGGTAGTCACCAATGATTGTGCAGAAAAAAATATAAAACTGATCCAAGACTTTATTATGTCATACCGAAATGAAGATATGAAGCAGAATGTTTTGTTGGTTGCAAAAAACCACAGAAAAACGTTGAATAAAAATCTGACTAAAACCCAGCTAAGTCAAATTTGAAGCGCTTGTGATATTTGATTAACATTTCTTTACACAATTCTTCAACACATGCAACATATATTTCACATAATTTTTAATATGATAAATGGTTAACGTAATTTTTTTTCTAATATTTACAATTTTTATCGTAAAAATAGCAAAAAATAAAAAAAAATAAAAAATTTGAAGTTTTACACCAAGCACTTACAACCGTTTATATTTAAAAATTCTGATATATTTGGTCATAATATACCTAGTAACCAAGTTCTACATAGCGCACATCACTTTTTTCCAAAAACGAAAATTTTTTGTGACACTATAATATATATATATATATGTATATATATATATATTTATATATATATATATATATATATATATATATATATATATATATATATATATATATATATATATGTATATATATATATGCATATATGTGTCAAGCAAACAAGTAAAGATATATATATATAATAAGTAAAGATATATATATATATATATATATGTTTTTTCCAAAAACAAAAATTTTTTGGGATATAATATATATATATATATAAATATATATATAAATATATATATATATATATATATATATATATATATATATATATATATATATGCATATATATGTCAAACAAACAAGTAAAGATATATATATAATAAGTAAAGATATATATATATATATGTTTTTTCCAAAAACAAAAATTTTTTGGGATATAACATATATATATATATATATATATATATATATATATATATATATATATATATATATATATATATATATATATATATATATATATATATAGGACTAATGAACTAAGAATCTAAGAATTAATTACAGCATCGTGACCCTAATTGGGCGAAGACCTATTTTAAAGTCAAACATGATCTATGGGGGCATGTCAAACAAACCTGGGGGGGGGCACATCTCAACACGTTCAGTTCTGCCCCATTATTTTTGTTTAGTAGTGCCCCACACTGTAGCGGTCAACTTACATTACCATACGTAAATAATGTTCCAAATATCATTGAATACAGTTGCATTTTCTAAACATATGAGTTACAAATCCATTGATAAAATCAAAAGTAATCATGATATATCGACAAACTTACCAGAAATCACAATAGTTATTGTATATGAATTGAAAAGTAATAATCTCAATTTGTTTACGCCAAGCTTTAAAACAGAGAATATTTATCCAAATTTAATTGAATACAAACATTATTAGCGTAACACTGAGTAAGGTTCGCAGTTGAGCATAGATGAACGAATTGTGTTAATTGTTTTATGTCTTTGATGGCTTTGTTCAAATGTGCTCCGTGTTCAGCTGTGCCCCACTTTTCCCTAATACGTTTATTATTTGATTGACTATTCTAACCACTGCATGTTCAGTAAAACATTTTTTTGAAACCAAACTGTTTTAAACACAACATATTGTTTTCTGATAAATTATTAAATAGCTGAAGTACATTAGATGTGAAACAAAATCCAGCACTTATGTTAGTTTTAAAATAATAAAAAGCGGTTCGCAATTCAATTAACTAAAGATTAGGTTCATCTATAACTTTATCGTAATTTTTTACGACTCAAATGAAGTTGAACTCAGAGGAATTTTTGATGCCAAATTTGGACCATAATTAATTATAAAACAGTTCATTTTTTCAGCAATAATTGATTTACTATAAGTATTTTTTTCATCAATTGTTACATTTTTTGGCAGAGTATTTCTTGCATAATTATTTTTACCAATTACTTTTTTAATTACATTTTAAGTTTTTTGGTGTTTCCGTTTGCTTTGTCTTATAGCCTTGCGTAATAAAGCATTTTAGAGTTTCTTTTTGTTTTTTCGAATATATTTTTGTGGTTTTTGTATGCCATTTTAGGATTTTTTTAAGATTTAAGATTTTAAGAGTTTTTTTTTTAAGTAACTGTCGTATAATTTTTTTTTCTTTTTGAGGATTTTAGTAACCCATTAGACATCGATGGAGTCATTACTGTTTTTGTGTTCACAATCATTTTTTATAGAAAACGCTGTTTCATAATGCTTGCAGAAATATATAATAAGAGTTGCTAGCATTGTGTAATTGCAATACCAGATTCAAGCAACGTTGTTATATAAAAGGTTTTGACTGTTTTACAGAGTTTTAATTGATTTGTCGCCTAAATAAGATAATTTTAGAAGGAATGTTGTTATTTATTATGTTATTTGTAACTAAGAATGTTGGGAAATGATCTGATAAGTCAGTTTTGATTATACCTGTGTTAAGACGGTTATTATGAAAGTTATATGTTATTATATTATCAAGAAGTGTAGAAGAATTGTTAGTCACTTTAGTTGGCTTGAAGAAGAATGTTTATAAAATTGTTACATTATTATTTGAAGCATGTTTTAGGTTAATGTTTAGATCACCAGCCAAAAAGACATGATCTCGCGTTTTATTGATATTTGTTATGAATGATAATATAAGTTTTAAATTTTTTAAAATTATCTGATGGTGGTCTATATGTCGCGTTCACAATTATGTTTTTTGTGTTTTTATTTTTCATTTCAATGCATAATGACTCACAACCTATTTCATTCACACAGAGATCGTTATATAAACTATAATTAATTGATTTGTGGATAAAAATACTTACATCCCCACCATTGCCAAAATTACGTGGTCGGTAAACTGATTTGTAATTAATTAGTTCAAATTGCACATTTGTTTCACCACACTTACATTAAGTTTCCGTAAGACAAATTTCCGTAAGACAAATTACTTTAAAGTCATGTTTTAAATCATCCAATAGAAGCTTTAAGTTTTCAAAAATTTTTTTAAACTTCGACTAATAATGTTAAAATTGAAAAAAGGTTTCCTTTCTAGATATTGGAAAGATTCTGAAGCTTTATACTATTAACTTTCAAATATTTACAGATTAAAATTATCAACGTCATTCTCGTCCCTGAGAACAATATTTTCATCAAATAATTTAATTATTAATTTCTCCTCCATTTTTTTTGTTTATTTGTTTGTGTTTAAAAAAAAGATAAAATAATAATAATAATAATAAAATAAATAAAATAAAAAAAAAAGTTCTTTGCAATAAAACACCTGTTCGTCGCAACTTTTAACGATTCATTGATCTTCCGGTTAGGATTAAACTTCTAAAATATAGGGTTAAACTTAAAAAAGTTTTTAAAAATTTCTCTTTTAATTAAATATGTTTTTAAAATCCAAATTCAGATTTCAGCTAAATTCGGTTTAGAAGTCCAAATTCGCCTTTCAGTTAAATTCGGGCTACACATACGGCTTAAATTCGTCTTTCAGTTAAATTTTAGTTAAAAAATTTTTTTTTTGATTTAGCCTATTTTAACTTCATCTAAACAAATGACCTACTAATTCTAAATTGTTTTAACGGAGCTGGAGCTTTACAAAGTAAATACAATTACTTTTATACAGACAAAATTAAAAGAACTTCTTGAACCTGATTATTTAAGCGTGTTGCACTTGTTAGGAGCTTAAAAAGGAATTTTGAAAATCTTTGTAACACAACCAAAGAACCATTTAATAATTTTAACATAATTTGCTTGACTGAAACTTGGTGTAACTCTGATGATGTTTGTTCTAATTTCAATTCACAAGGTTTTAATTTGATACCTTTTGCGCTGAAAACGAATAAATGTGGAGGAGGATTGCTAATTTATATGACATGAGTATTTCAGATAGCACTACAGAGGTTTTAAAAACTAAAAATCCAACAAAAAAACAGTGATAAATTTTAGCTACTTTTTACTAAGCGATATAATAAAGTTAGGTAACCAAGAAAATAAACATATTTACGTATTTGGAGACCTAAATCTCGATTGTTTCAAATATTCCGTTAAATGTAACATAAAAGTGTTTTATAACGCCTTATTTTAAATAGGGATCATTCCCTTAATTAATAAGTCAACTAGAATCACTTTATTAACAGCTTCTCTTATTGATAATATAATAACTAATGATTTGTTTAATGAAACTCTTCAAAAGAGCATAATTGAAAACGACGTCTCTGATAATTTTCCTATATTCTTTTCTATTAATGTTTACAAATAAACATAGCCAAAATTAAATCATTTCTTTGACAAACGTATTTTTAATAAAGCAAATTTAACATACTAAGGAGCTATTATCCCTTTTTCATTGGAGTCATATTGATACTTCAAACAATGTTAATTTAGTTTACAACACTTTTTTTAAAACCTTCTTTGAAATAAATAACACAAATTTCCAAAAAATTGAAATTAATATCAATAAAAAATGCAATAAATCACCATGAATTACTGGGGATCTTCAAAAAATTTTGAAAATCAAGCAGAATTTATATATCAAATATTTAAAATCTAAATTAGCAAAAAGTAAAAATGTTTAACGGGTGATGCAGAAGTTATCGGACAAATCCTAATTTCGTTATTTGATCATAATAATTAGTTTTGTGGTTTTATGCGTAGGCATAAACGTTCTATAAAATATAACCTTTATTATTTGAAACACAATTATTTAAAATGAGGTTAAATGCAGCTTAACGAGAATCTTTTCGAAAGCGACTAAAAATATTTTTTGTAAATAAATCTAATATAAAAAAAAAAAATCGTAAATCATTTTGAAAAGAAAGGATTTGCTCAAAGTACAATATAGGATAACCTAAAAAGACTTGAAACTGTTCAATCGTTTTCTGATAGAAAGCACCCTGGTCGTCCGACATCCTGGACTAGAGAAAAGAAAGTCGAATTAACGACACTTGTCAACAATCGAAAAGGGGTCAGTCAGAGAAAAATAGGTATTAAATTCGGTGTAAGTCAATCGACAATTGGTCGTCAGTTAAAAAAAATGATTATTAAGTATAGAAAACGTGAAAAGACTCCAAAATACACTATAGAACAACAAATAAAGGCAAAGAAAAGAAGTAGGAAACTAGTTAACAAATTCTATAACACAAAATTGCTTCTAGTCATCGATTTCGAAAAATGCTTTTGCTTTGCAGAGGACAACATGCCTGGAAATTCTGGATACTACCCAAACAACAAAAAGACATGCTCAGAAAGTGTTCGTTTTATAGGAAAAGAGAAATTTCCAAAAAAATTATTAATGTGGATAGCCATATCTGACCGTGGTATGTCCGAGCCATTGTTTTGCACTTCCAAGGCTGTAGCGATTAATTCATCAATCTATATTAATGAATGTTTAGAAAAACGACTTCTTCCATTTATTCACAAGTATCATGAAGACTTTAACTATTTATTTTGGCCAGATTTAGCAAGTTCTCATTATTCTAAAGATTCTCTAAATTGCATAGACCAATATGTCTATTACGTTGATAAAGAATCCAATCCCCCAAATGTGCCTCAAGCACGACCAATTGAAAATTTTTGGGGACATATAGCACAGAAGGTTTACGAGGGAGATTGGCCAGCTTCGACAGAGCAAGTTTTGATTGATCGCATTAAACTAAAACTACAAGAAATTGATTTAAACTTTTTACAGTCGCTTATGAAAGGCGTCAGAGCAAAATTGAGATCAATTGCAGATGGTGGTGTTTTTTCATATAAAAAATAATATATTTTTATTAAAAGATAAATGCTTTATTTAAAAAAAATTTAATAGTAGTTTGTTTTTTATTTATAAATAAGTTATTGACGTTTTTATTTTGTCCGATAACTTCCGCATCACCCGTTATAAAAATTAAATCCTTTGAACGAATAAATCTAAAAAAAAATTATAATAACAACTTACTTGAAAAATATTTTTATAAAATAATTTTATAATAATTCTAAACGCACTTGGGAAATCCATTAGAGAATTAAAAATAAAATGTCTTTACACAAAACCATTAAAATAAATCATGAGCTTTATTTAATCAAGAAGAGATAGCTGCTGAGTTAAGTAATTATTTTGTGTCAGCTGGCCCAAATCTAGCCAAAAAAAATTCCTTAAGTCAACAATTTAAAAAAAGATCACTTCTTTCCACTTACTTCTCATCTTAAATTTTTTGAACTAACATTTGAAGAACACGAATGTGCCTTTAAAATGCTAAAACTAAACTAAGCGATTGGTCCGGACGATATCAATGGAAAAACTGTTATTAACTCATAAAATGTCCTAAAACACATACTTTGTAAGGTACATTCTTGTTCGATCAAACAAGGCGTTTTTTCCAATCGACTAAAAATAGCAAAGATTATACCAATATATAAAGGAAGAAATTTAACTAATGTAAGCAATTATCGTCCCATATCCATTCTCCCCGTATTTTCAAAAGTTTTAGAAAAAGTTGTTTATAACAGAATCTATATATATATATCATCTGACTAAAAATAATTTAATATATAACAACAAAAACGGGTTCAAAAAAAAGAACTCTACTGAACATGCAGTTATTCAGTTTACAAGAAGTATAACTAAATCCTTTGAGAGTTCTCAATTCATTTGGGAAGTTTTCATTGATTTAGCAAAAGCTTTTGATACAATTGATAATGAAATTCTTCTTAACTACGGAATAACTGGCAGTGTTTTAAAGTGGGTTAAAAATTACCTAAGTAAAGCAATTTGTCTACGTTGATTCTGAACAAAAGAGTGAATTTCTTGATAATAAATGTGGAGTTCCTCAAAGGTCAATACTGGTACCACTGCTTTTCCTTATTTACATAAACGATCTTTGTAAAGCCTCAAACTTAATAACAATTATGTTTGCAGTTGACACTAACCTATTTTTATCCCATAACAACATTATATCTCTATTTGCAAGCACGAACAACAAACTAGTTAAAATCTCGGATTGGTTTAAAATAAATTATCTTTGAATATTGATTAAAAAAATATGGATTCTTTTCCATCACAACAAAAAAACACCTACTGCCTAAAGACATGCCTTGTCTTTTTATAGACAATATACTAATAAAAAAAAGTTTCACAAGTTTCTTAGTTATTTATATCGATGAAAATCTTTTTGGAAAAAACACATTAAAAGAAAATAACAAAACTTGAAAAATCGTGCGTTTCTTTTCGTGGAGTTTTTCTTATGGAACAAAATAATTTCTAAAAATTTTTAAATATGCTCGAAAATTAAAGTTATCTCTCCTTTAAACAAAAACTGAAAAAATATTGTATTTATTATGAAATATTTCGAACTTTTAAACTACTTAATTTTAAGATAATGTTTAAGTTTTATTATGCTTTGTTCCAAAAAGTGTTCAAAATAATATAATTTTTTATTCCACCTTTGTGAGTTGATAGTGTAATTTTAACTTGCGCTTATTTTTCATTTTCTATACGTATCAGTATTTATTTAATCGTGTTAAAAGCAGTTTTTATGCTTTTTTTCAGCGGTTCTCTACGACAAGATCATCTAATTTTCTTCAAGTCCCCGCGTTCTTGATATTTTATATTTATTACTAGTTATTGTATTTTATAACCACATTGTTACTTTCTCTTTGAAAAATGTATGTATGTCGTGATAAAATTGTAAAAAAGAACGAAAAAAAATAAATAAATAAAAATCCTTATATGCATACTCGGTGAAGCTAAGACAATTTACAAATTATTTGAACTCTTCGATTGGAAAGCGTATGTAAGCGTATTTCAGCGTATTATGTCCAATCAAGAGCTTTAGATGTTATGATTTTTTTTGCTTTAGGACTTTTTAATATTTAAAGAAACTTGTCTTTACCTTATATATAATTTTCAAAACCTTTTTAATACCCCTAATAATTTATCAAAAGAACACCATTTTAGAGTCTTTAGATCAATTTCGCTCATCGACGTTAACATAAACTTAGTTAAAATCTTTTGAAAAAGTGCCTTATTCCACTATAGATCTTAGTCCCAATAGGTTCTGATATATATTAACCATAAATAGTTTTTTTTAAAACTTTTTTATTTAGCCAATAAACAATCAGATATTATTGAACTATGTTCATTTCACCTAAACAAAAAAACAAAAAAAAAACTTCGGTCTCGGATTTTGCTGCAAAATTTTTCATTTTACTTTTTTTGTCTTTTTATAATTCACAGACCTGATCAATAAAAAGGAAATACGTCGTAGTCAACAAAATATCATACAGACGCTATAATATTTTAAAGTTGTCTTAACTACACCGAGTGTGATATAATTTCGTCTTTCATTTAGATTCGAGTCTTTGCCGATCCTCAATGCGGCTTTTTTTTTTAATATTTAGTCGAATCTCCTAAGGGATCGTGCGTAAATTACCTAAACGCAAACTTTCCCAACGAACAAAACAAAAGAGATCAAAAGTTTTCCCTCGCAGAGTCTTAATTTAAATAAAAAATCAAATTAGCGCATTTAGTAAGTTCAATGAAAATCTCCGCGTAAAAAAGCCTAGTACTTTTGTTTTTTAAATAAGTTTTGCGTTGCGTTATTTATGGACAATCCCTAAAAGTTTTAAACCAATAAAAATCGAGATATTCTCAGGAAAATGTCGCACCACGCGTTAAAGAAACTAATGAAATGCAACAGTAAAATATAACCATCGCCTCAAACGTACTATGAAAATTTTTAAACATTCTTTAAAGGCAAATAAAAAAAAGTGGTGTTTACTATATTATAAGAATATTTTATGAATGATACGGATGTAAGTTTATTGTTAATAATGTTTAGTTTGTTATTTGCTTATTATTGGTTAGTGAAGCATATTAAAATTGTCTTGAGGAAAAGATTGTATTTATTCATTTAATATATAAATATATAAAATGAAATTAATATATAAATTTTTAAAATAAAAGAAGGATATAAATTTAATATTATTGTATTTGACTATTAACTAATAATAGTCAAATACAAACATTTAAATCTATTATTAGATTTGACTATTAATTATTTATTGTCAAATACAAACATTTATATTTGACTCGCCTAAAATTTAAAATAGAAAATTTTTTATCTTTTTTTAGGCGCTTTTCCAACTTGATATCCTTCAAATTTCTATTCTAAAAATTATATTAATTGTATTTCACTTTGAAAAGTTTAACTTTAAACTATGAGTTTCCATTTTCATTACCTAATTTTATTCTAACCACCTAACACATCTGCTAACACAACTACATCTGCTAACACAGATTTTGGAAACTTTTACTACCTACTTGCGTAAGAACCATTATCTATTCTTGCATCAAGATAACAGTATAAATTCCATAGTTATCAAAAAGTTCCATTAGAAAGGCTTTAAAGTCTAGTTTACCTAATGGTTTGTTCAATGGTTTTGAATTTTGTATTATTATTTTTATTAGCAAAATAGTTAAAAATTTTGCTTATATTTATAGGATTATGGTGTTCGATTATGATTATTATAAATGTATATATATTATATATATACATATATATATATATATATATATATATATATATATATATATATATATATATATATATATATATACATATATATATATATATATATATATATATATATATATATATATATATACATATATATATATATATATATATATATATTTATATATATATATATATATATATATATATATATATATATATATATATATATATATATATATATATATATATATATATATATATATTAATCAATCAATCAATCAATCAAAATTTATTGACAGACTCAAGGCCCAATATAATAAATATATAATGGGTAAAATAAAGTGGATTAGAATAAAACAAAGACTAACACACTTGAATATAAACAAAACCCAAGATAAAAAATAAATAAATAAAATAAAATGAAGATAAGAAATTAAAGTGTAATAAATATAACTCAGCTCTCCATTTAAAAATCAGTGGAGACTGCAAGAACCTGTCTGAGTTAACAAAAGCTTTTATGACGAGGTTCTCACTATTCTGCAGCAGTAACAGTGAGGAGTATTGTTGCTTGCGAATAACAACATTAATTGAATGGGCACCATACTTTACAAATAATTCACTTGCACTGTTCCATGGTGGCTTGTTTAATATCAAGCAAAGTGCATTATTATATGCAACACATAG
Source organism: Hydra vulgaris (assembly GCF_038396675.1). Taxonomy (NCBI): domain Eukaryota; kingdom Metazoa; phylum Cnidaria; class Hydrozoa; order Anthoathecata; family Hydridae; genus Hydra; species Hydra vulgaris. The sequence continues at coordinate 2,412,467 of NC_088921.1, read as the reverse complement.
GCAATGGATTGAGTCTTTTCTCCAAAGATACCACAGCTGTCATCCATAGATTTGGCTGCAAAAGGCATTAAATAACATGATCTTTGTTTGTATTTGTGTAGAGCTGAACATTCTATGGATGAAGTTAGTTTTAGGATACATAGAGCGCACATGTTTTAAAATATCTTTGTCATCCTGCATATTGTTTGAGATCAAGTGACCCAGATATTTATATTGACTAGTGTATGTGAGAACCATGCCAGATAATGTGAAACAAGAATTTTAAAATTTAGAAGGGGTTTATAAATTTCAAAAAACATTATTTGAGACTTAATATTGTTATAAACTATATCATGTTTCACAGCATAACTGGAGCATAAATCAAGTAAGATTTGGAGACCTTTGGCTGAGGACACTTTTGCACACAGGACAATATCATCAGCATTAAAAAGATGGTTAACAAGAGAAGGACCCAAGCAACAGCCTATGGTAGTTTTATTGAGTAAAACACTAAGATCGTTAATATATATTTTAAATAGAAGAGGAGACAGTATACCTCCTTGTCGTACTCCATTACTGATATTAAATGTTTTGGATATTATTCCACCCCAAAGGATCTGAGCTGTTTGACCAACACACCAGACAATGAGTAAGTGTGAAGTTACACCAGAGATAATTTTAGATATATATATATATATATATATATATATATATATATATATATATATATATATATATATATATATATATAAGTAAAGCTATAGTTAAGCGGCCTAACAAATTTTTATTTTTGCGCTCTCGTGTGAAGACTTGCTCAAAGTAGTAACTCTTTAATATAAACATAAGAAGGTACCTTCATAAAAAATGTAAACTTATTATTTTAAACCAAATTAATTTTATTATAAAGAGATTATTAACTGACAAGCTTTAATACTAAAATAATTATCCTAGGTCAACTAAAAAAAAAGATATGCCATTTTGAAGGTGGATACTCAGGAAAACAACTTCAAAAAGTGGACTTTAAAATATAGCACACAAGATATTCACAATATACTATGACATTTATAATAAAAAATCTTTATTTTATCCCACTTTATAATAGATAGATTTATTAGAAAAATATATATATAAAGGGGGTTGCTTAGGCCCATTTTAAAAGCAAGTAAAATTCTATTCAAGTCATTTTATTTAAAAATTGTCATAAATTTAAGTTTGCTCATGCATGTATCAAATGAGAATGTAAAAAAAAGATTTATGAAGAGAAAAAAAAACGATTGGAGCCTGGGAATAAAAATGGCTAGCGGTAATTGCCGGCAATGCCGGCAAATTATTCTGACGTTATTTGCTGGCAGCGCAAGTAAAGAAACAATGTAAATGTAATAAATACAGTGATTCGATTAGTTTGTTAGTTTTGGTGTTAAAAAAACAATTTAAATTATGCAAAGTAATATTTATTTATTTTATTTACTTTTATAACTTTTTTTAAGCTAATGTTAAAAAATAATGAAGACTTTTTTTTATTAATTACAGACTGCTTGCCCAAACCAAAACCCTCAGTAAATCTATGAACACTCTATACAGGTCTAACCCTATCAAAGTCAGTCGTTGGTATGTACTCTTCACTTTGCCCATCCCTACATCCCTATTCAAGTCAGTCTTTGTATTTAGACTTTGCTGCGCTTATTCCTAACTCATACTCTGCGTCGCCTACGGCTATATCAGATGATGTATGTACACTTTGAGGCACCTTTTAAACTTAAATCTAATAAATGATAAATAATAATAAATAAAAATTAATAAACACTAACAATGGATAATACTAAAAAAAGTTAGTACTGTTTGAAATAAAACATACATTTTGACGAAATAAAACAGATATACAGGCAGATTCGAACTCAGATACCCGCATGTACTAGTAACTATGTCATCCATCGAGCTACGCAAACATTTAAATAAATGAAGTTTTTAAATTTATATTTTTAATTATCCTGCCGGCAATTAATCTCAGAATTATTTGCCGGCACTGCCGGCAATTACCTTTTGCGAATAAAAATATCCCAAAAGGTTAGCACTTCAAAAAGTAGACTTTAAAATATAGGTCATAAGATATTCACTATGTACCATGAAAAAAACCTTATTTAAATATGTGACGGGATTAAGTAAATGTGATACTTAATTTAAATTCATTAACAGGCTTCAAATTTTTCCAAAATTATGACCAAATGAAGTTTCCATCCATCCCTAAACGAGGGGGTTGTAAATAATGGTCATAACTTTTTAGATTAAATTTAGAAGCTGTTCATGAATTTAAATTTAGATAAAAAATTTAATTTCTTGTTGGATTAACAGTTAGTTAAGCCAACATAGACAGGAGTGCTAACTTCTTTAGGTATTTTTGTTCCCAAGTTTTAATTATCACAAGTTTTTGCAAATTTTCTTATTTGACATATAAATGAACATCATCATATTTAGAGTTTTCAGAAAGCCTTATCTAAAATGTAAAATAATCATGTGTCAGCTAATGTAGTAACTAATACTACAGAAAGTTTAAAAAAAAATTAAAATTAAATAAAAATTTGTATACAAAATTTTCAAAAAAGACATGTCTTAGACAATAAAGCTTAACAAAATAATGAAAGTTTTAAATGAATTCCAGATCTTTAAGTATTAATCTGCTACAACTCCTTCCTGGCTTATGTCAATATCTTCAGCTTCATCTTCATTGACTTTCCAATATCCTATTGTGTATGTAAATGGGTAGGGTTTCTTTTAAAGATTTTTATTGTTTTATGTAAGTGTCTTATATTGTTAGCGAAAATCTTTAAATTATATGCATTTTTAGGTTTGATGTTTAGTTTTTTTAGTTTCAGGTTTTTGATAATCTGAATTTAGTTTTTAGAAAAAATGTTGTACAGGTTACCATTTAAGGCTTGGATTGCTAATCTAAAGTTATTTTTTAAATTTACTAAACGAAATAATACAACCAAATTTAACAGTTAAATTTTTTGCTAGCTTTTTAAAACTCTATCCCTCATGTATTTTGAAATTTTTGATGTATTTTGATGTATTTTGAAAATTTTTGTATTTTGATGTATTTTGAAAATTTTGATGTATTTTGAAATTTTTTGCTAGCTTTTTAAAACTCTATCCCTCATGTAATTTGAAAAACATAAAAAAACAGAAAACTTTTTGAAAGCGATGTTAAAATAGTATAGATATTAAACGGACACGAATGAAGGTACCTAAACATGAGGAATATTTATTTACTTCAGTACATACATCAATTATTTTATAGTTTCTTGCCTCAAGGGAGTGATGCTACATTGATTATCTTATAGCCTGCTGCTACAAGGAAGTGCTGCTACATCGGCTAAGGGTTTGGCAAGGTGCAGCAATCCTTTTTCTTTTATTATTTCACTTAATATTTCTAATGTTTGAAAAGTCTTCTCTGGCGAGAGCGCAACAAGCGAAAAAGTAAAATTATTTTAGGCCCCTTAACTGTAGCTTTACCATATATATATATATATATATATATATATATATATATATATATATATATATATATATATATATATATATATATATATATATATATATATATATATATATATATATATATATATATGTATGTATGTATGTATATATAGATATATACATATATATATCAGGGTTTATTCTAGGAAAGAAATTTTGTGCAACGGTACCTTCTTGTAGCGGCGAACTTTAGCAGAATATCAGTGTTTTATTCTCGAAAAAAAACAATATTTGCAATAATTAAAACATAAAAAATGTTAAATAATAAAACCGTTTAGATTAGCCCTTATATATATATATATATATATATATACACACACACACACACACACACACACACACACACACACACACATAATACTTTACTGATTTTATTGAATTATATATACTATGTACTATATGTTTATATAATGAAACAGTTATTAATAATTATATTATATAATTATTAATAATATTATATAATTATGAAGTGTGAAAGTATTTAAAATATTATACAAAATTTTATACAAAAATATGGATAATGAGGAATATAAAGATATTTTGCTGAAGATTGCAAATAATCTGCTGGAAAAAGATGTTGAAGCACTTAAATTTTATTATTCATCAAAAATTGGCTTTGCTCATCTTGAAAAGATCAAAACTTCTATTGAATTAATTCAAATTTTAGAACATTGTATGGTTCTTGGGGTTGATCACTACAATGCTTTTGTTGAGGTACTTCACAAAATCGGAAGGAATGACCTGGCAAAACATTTTTCCAGTGAGTTTTATAGTATTATTATGTTTATCCTATGCATCAAATCACATGTAATTTACATATAATAGATTTAGCCACTTTTAATATGTAATTGATGGTGTCATACCATAACTGCTAGTATGTGTGTGTTTAAATACATATACTGCATATACTCCCCTTGGAGTTAATAAAGTTTAAGGTCGACAATAAATTTCCTACTTAAAAATGTTAGAGTTCAGCATCAGGTCCGCAAAAAATTTGATACAAAGGGGTAACCATATAACCTAGAAACAAGGCCAATTATTTATTGCAGAACAATAACAGGGTGGCCAACGGTCCTTGAAAACCTGGAAATGTCCTGGAATTTGGTAGGTCCTGGAAAAGTCCTGGAAAAACACCGCTTTTAGCAATCCTGGAAATCCTTGAATTTTTTTCTGAAATACTTCAATATTTCATTATCATGTTATTACCTTTTACAGAAATATTAATATTGCGTAGATTTCTACTGAATTTATAAGTTATGTATTTTCTGACTTTTTCAAACAGAATGGCTATACAACAAAAGTATTCTTCTTGGGTAAAATTTTGTATTTCAAATTCTCAAAATGCAAACTATAGTTGGTGCAGAACGGATATTGATATTTCTAACATGGGAGTATCTGCCTTGGATTCTCATCCGACTGGTAAAAAGCATAAATTTAATGCAAAGACACATAAGGCAGCAGATACATTCTTTACTGGTAGTTTTATTTTAAATTAAGTTTTTTTTACTTTTATTTAAATATGTTTTCCTGAATTTTAGAATGCTTGTTGCAAATTAATTAGCTGTGTTCCATCAGTAACTTACATAAAAGTTCTCCTAATTTAAAAAAAATACAAACTATAAATCTAGTTACCTAGGCAGAATTAATATGGAGCTTGAATGTAGTAATCTCACATTTTTCTTTAAGATTGTGCTTAAATTTAAATGAAATATTCAAATTCTCTGATTACACAATAGCATCAAAGTTTGCATTTAGTTTATCAAAGATTGAAGTAGAGAAATCAAATAAGTAACTAGAAGTAGACCAAAATGACATAAGAACAGCACTGAAATGCTAAGTTCTCTTCATTGTTAACCAGAAGAGAAATTAGAATTTAAGAAATAATGTAGTCAAATTATTGTAATGTTATTGCAAAATTTACAAGAAAGATCCCCATTGAAGTATTCTTTAAAGAGTAATGCTTCATCTTTGTCTCGAATGCAATGGTTCAAAACATGGAAGTATCCACTCTGAAATTCAAGGGTCTTGTTGGGAGATTAAGTGCATTAAAACGGCTTTCAACTGACAATGCAGATGATGCTAAACAACAATTTGATGAATTTTTTGGTGCAGAATATGTTCGATTTAGAGTCTTTGAAATGATAATAATTAAATTTGAGTCTTTTAATGAATTAACTGATTCTGTTGATAAATTTCTTGGTATTGCATGAAACTCAAAAGTATTTAGCATTGTAGAATGTCTGTGCTTTTATTTTTGTATTTTCTCATGGCCAATAGTCAATAGAACAAGGATTTAGTGTTAACAAGCAGTTGTTTGTAGAAAATCTACAAGAAAGATCTCTTGTAGATTTTCTACAAAGGTTCTCCCTAAGTACAATTTATAACCGCATCAATTCCCATGACATTGTTATTCATCAGTATGAGCTTCCCAGTGATCTTTCAAAAAGCTGAAGGTTAGCATGAAATAGGTACAGTTCAGTGTTGAAGGAAAATAAGGATCAGTTAAAGGTAGACAAAGTAAGCAAGCAAAAAGAAGACAAAGTAAGCAAGAAACTTAAATTGATTGATAAAGAATTTGTAATTATATAAAAAAAAAATTTTTTTTTTGCAAAGTGCATCAAAGTTCTTAAAACTGATGCTGACAAGGTAAGCATTGAAGCAGAAGAAAAGCAAAACTTACGCTTACGAAAGCAAATTCCTTTAGAAACACAATTTTATAAAAAGAATTGGCAATTAAAGAGCTTGATATTTCACTAAAAATACTTGAGCTATCTAAGAAAGAGATAATATGGAAGTGACTGATAACCTAGTGTATCTATATATATACAATATGAAATATTTTTTAACTTGTACCATACTATATTACAACATATATCTATATATAAAACATATTTTGAAAACAATATATTTTGTTTTTTTCTAGTCGTGAAAAGTTATATCCTTAAAAAACCACAAATTATCCTTGAAAAGTCCTGGAAATACCCTAGAATTTTAAATTAGCTTTTGGCTGGCCACCCTGAATAAACGGTCAATGGTTTATGATGATAAAAGCAATTGTTATTTTTCATTAAAACAGTTAAAAACAAAATCTACAAATACGGTAATTTTAAAGTCATAAAAAGGTTTATTAAAGATAAAAAGATAAAATATTTAATCAAATATTAAAATGAAAATATTCTTTATAATATGCTTCAATTTGCTGATTATGAACAAATTGTAACTACTGTTAAAAGTCTACAGCAACTATAAGTTTAGGTAACAGGTAAAAATCAGATGAGTACCTCATTGTTTTAATGTAACCTGTGTCTCATAGCCATATTTCAAAGCCATAAAAGTATTAAATTATTTCTAGTAGTAGCTATTGACAACTGCTCTACAATGTTACTTTCCCAAAATTAATTTGTGAAAAAAATTTTTTTAGAGGTTCATTTTAACAAAATTTCTAAAAACTGCTCATTAAGTACTAAATAAAATGTTTTGTAAAATAAATGTTGCCGAATGAGCAAGTTATTTTTGGATTATTTTACTTTGCAAAGTTAAAATAAAGTTATATTAGAAATGCAAGTTTTGGTATACAAGCTTTGATAAACTAATAAAAAAATTTCACTCCAACTTTTAGCGTCTCAAACAATAAAAGATTTCAATACTCAGTCCCTATGTCTTTTATTGACTTTTTTTTTTTTTTGAACCATTGGTTTTAAAAACACATTGTGTCACACACGTAGCTTTAACATAGGTAATATTTGTTTAAAGGTGATAATTAATTGTACCTAACTTTTGTATAGAATGAAGAGCTCAATAACATAATACTTTATAAAAGCTTTAATTTTGTGGCTAAAATATCATAAAATTAAAGCTTTTATAAAGTAATCGATTTGAAATAATGGAACCCATTTCTTGAGTTTTCTAAAGCCTTATACAAAAAGAAATATATCTTGATTTGCATAAAAGTTATGGTTTTATGTGTAGCAAACTCCATAATAAAAAAATACTCCAGTAAATCTCCTTCATTAAAAAAAAAACAATAAAAAAAAAACTGCAGGAGTTAAAAATATAAAAACTGTTGTTTAATAAAAAAAAATGTTTTTTTTTATTTTTGAATTTTTATTTCAAGAGATTTGTTAAGTTTCAGTATCTCAGTTACAGTTCTAGTAACTTGAATTTCACGTTAAAGAAGTTCTATCTTAATTTTACACAAAGTTTATGTTATAAGCTGGAGATAATCAGTTTAAAAATTTTCAAATTCTTAAGTCTTTTTTTTTTCATATCTTTCATCATTCAATATAAGAACAAATAAAAATTTTAATGAAAATTATAATTAGTTAAAAAAAGCCAGTTGTTCAATTGGTTTAATATACAAAGAAATTTGTTACAAACAAACACATGTGAAATCTTAAGATGTCAAGAAAGTTTTGAGTTTCTATGATGTGGAAAAAGACTTGATATTAAGTAAAAAGACTGATTGAAGTAGATAAAAATACAGCTATTTATTTACACCATGAATTTATTTACTTTAAATTGTGGAGTAACTGACAAGTCCACAATTCACATAACTTGTTGTGATCCAAACTTATGTTATGTGATCATACAGAATGATAACATAACATAAGTTTAGTAATTAAAAGTAGAGAAAAGTAAGTATTGTGCAAAATATTTGCCAAAACAAATATGCTTAAAATTTAAAATATCTTTTTTATTTTTAGAAAGATATAAGGAAATTAACCTTCTTCTAAGCCATCCATAGATCTGTCTAAGAAGTTATTACAAGTTCAATTTCAAATAATAAATTGCAAGGATTTTAGATATTGAACCTGTTCAGTGATTCATTTCATAGAAAATCATTTCATAATCAATTAAGAAGAATCCTTATCCTTATACTGCCAAATGTTTCCATATTCAAACACTGCAAATAAATATTTAAATTAATTTATATTTGGTGTTTTCATAATTACATCTTTAATTTAAATGTTGATAGCTTATTTATATCAAATTTGGTAACATTTGTATGAAAAATAGTATATTTTTATAATTTATCAATAATGCAAAATCTTTGAGCTTTAGCACCACTTAAGTTGAGTCTTCACAACTTTACTACTCCAAAAATTGAAATATTTTTTTTGGATCGAAAAATATTTGTTACTAGTTGTAAAAACAACATATCATTCACTCATTGATATGCATGCTATAAATAGGACAATTATTAGATTAAAATAAAATGTTGCGATATGGGAACATTACGATGTTAGCTATGCAGTTTTGTTTGATGTAATGAGGTTTGTACCTGAAAATATAATATTGTTGCATTAATATATAGAAAATATGGTATTGAAATAAAATGATAATAAAAAAGATATTATCATTTTACTTATATTTACCTTTATTATTTAGCTGACAAAGATTGAGGAATGGACTTGCAAAACCTGATAATTCACTTTTTCAAAAAATCTGACTTGCGCACACCACTGGAGAGCTCTTGTATTTTTCCATCAGGAAAATAATTCAGGACATGCAGAATCCAATATTTCTATCACAAATTAATATGCATACAATAGTGTTTCAATTACAACTGCATAACAAACAGATTTTCTGAAAACAGTTTTTGCCAATTATCTCGAAATGACAAAAAAGTGAATTATCAGGTTTTGCAAGTCCACTCCTCGATTATTCTTATGATAAAAATATTTTGCCTGTTTTACATTGGAGATAAAGAACTAGCTTTAAAGACCTATTTTGTTAGAAAAACAATTAATGTGTAAGACAAGTACCCTCAACTGACCACTAAGTCCTGAAATATGAACTATTTTTTACTAATTATAACCACTAATGTATTTTTTAATGAAACAATGACATATGTTAATGTTTTAAAGACCTGATAATTTTCAATTGACATAAAAATTTTCTGTTTTATAAACCATAGCAGCTATAACTACACAAATTTATTTCATCTGTTTCCAGCTAAACAATATATTTTACAGCCAAAAATGTTTTGACTTTTTAATTAAAAAAAATTGTAAAAAGAACCAAAATAATAATTATTTGTTTTTATATCAATGTGCATTAAAATCAATTTTACAGAAAAACTACAGTTCTAATATTTTGTTCTTTTTTAAAAATATATATTTATATTTTTAACATCTTCGCTTCAAACAAGGCTGCTAGCAAATACTATTAGAGTTAAAAGTTACTGGAAGAGAAAAGATAAAGTTTATAGAGCAAGATAACAATTGACAGAATACGTAAAAGGTTGCAAATTATATGAATCAGTAAAGCAAGATGAAGGGAGCAAACTCCAAAGAACTGATGTTCAAGGAAAAAAAACTCGACAAATAATAGGTTTTGGAATACTATTATTTGTCTAAGTTATCGGACAAATCCTAATTTCATTATTTGAGCATAATAATTAGTTTTTCTGGTTTTATGCGTAGGCATAAACGTTCTATAAAATATAAACTTTATTATTTGAAACACAATTATTTAAAATGAGGTTAAATGCAGCTGAACGAAAATCTTTTCGAAAGCGACTAAAAATGTTTTTTGTCAATAAACCTAATATAAAAAGAGAAAAAAATCGTAAATCATTTTGAAAAAGAAGGATTTGCTCGAAGTACAATATATGATAACCTAAAAAGACTTGAAACTGTTCAATCGTTTTCTGATAGAAAGCACCCTGGTCGTCCGACATCCTGGACTAGAGAAAAGAAAGTCGAATTAACGACACTTGTCAACAATCGAAAAGGGTTCAGTCAGAGAAAAATAGGTATTAAATTTGGTGTAAATCAATCGACAATTGGTCATCAGTTAAAAAAAATGAATATTAAATATAGAAAACGTGAAAAGACTCCAAAATACACTATAGAACAACAAATAAAGGCAAAGAAAAGAAGTAGGAAACTAGTTAACCAATTTTATAATACAAAATCACTTCTAGTCATCGATGACGGAAAATTCTTTTGTTTTGCAGGGGACAACATGCCTGGAAATTCTGGATACTACCCAAACAACAAAAAAGACATGCCCAGAATGTGTTCGTTTTATAGGAAAAGAGAAATTTCCAAAAAAATTATTAATGTGGATAGCCATATCTGACCGTGGTATGTCTGAGCTATTGTTTCGCACTTCCAAGGCTGTAGGGATCAATTCATCAATCTATATTAATGAATGTTTAGAAAAATGACTTCTTCCATTTATTCACAAGTATCAAAGAGACTTTAACTATTTATTTTGGCCAGATTTTGCAAGCTCTTATTATTTTAAAGATTCTCTAAATTGGATGGACCAATATGTCTATTACGACGATAAAGAATCCAATCCCCCAAATGTGCCTCAAGCACAACCAATTGAAAATTTTTTTACGAGGAAGATTGGCAACCTTTAACACAGCAAGTTTTTATTGATCGCATTAAACTAAAACTGCAAGAAGTTGATTTAAACTTTTTACAGTCGCATATTAAAGGCGTCAGAGCAAAATTGAGATCAATTGCAGATGGTGGTGTTTTTTCATATAAATAATAATATATTTTTATTAAAAGATAAATGCTTTATTAAAAGAAAAATATAATATTAGTTTGTTTTTTTATTTATAAATAAGTTATTGATGTTTTTATTTTGTCCGATAACTTCCGCATCACCCGTTATGGTTATTTCTATTGCCTTCTGTTACTGTTTAATTCTATTTCTTCTGTATATATCTTTTGAAGAATTTCAATGACTTTTCAAGTGGCTTTTTATGGTTGCTATAAAGTTTACTTGAAAGTAGAGCTCTAAAACTCAGTTTTATGGTTCTGAAACTGGCTGGTAGTCAGGTTTCCTGAACTTTAAAAGAAGAAGAGGTTTGAGGCTGGTCAATAAAATTGTTTTACTTATTCCTGAAGTCTTTGCCTTGGGTTGCCTATTTTACAAGACAGTAGCTGTTAACATCTGCACTAACAAAATGCAGTTAACATCTACCCAATATATATAACTTTAACAAGACACTTTCTTTAGTCTTTACTTAACCAAGAGCCCATAGACAGGGATATTTAGCTGGATTCAGTTAACATCTGCCCGCAATAAGTTATTTTATCGAGACAATCTCTAGCCTCTACTTAATCAAGAAAAATCTAAAGCCTTTAGACAACAAACTCCGACATAAAAATCCCCTATTTTTATGTTGTATTTTGTTTCTCCTGAATTGAGTTTCAGTTTTGTTTGTTTTAAAGGTACAATAAAAATGGTGAATGATTTTATTTATTTCAGTTGAATTTTATAATTTCCTTTGAATTTGACTATAATTTAATTAAAATGTTTATTATTGTGACTCATTTAATTATTTTATTTTTATTTAAATACTTAATTAGATTGCGGTAAAAAATCCACATTATTATTTTTTTCATGTTCATTTAAATAAATATACACCAATTTTTTTATATATCGTTTAGAAACTTCAAATTCACCAGTAAGCTCGACAAAATTTTCTGCTAAGAAAGGTAATTCATATGTTTTATTTAACTTTAACAATCAGGATTAAGTATGGCTTGTTTTCCTTAAATTATGTTATAAATGGTGATAGATATTTAAGATGATTTAGTGACAGATGATTTAGAGGCAAATATTGTGATTATTGTTAATATGACTTTTATTACATTGTAAAAGAATACTGTACATTAAATTTAGCATCATGTTGATTCAGATTGCTTTAATAATGTTACAATCATTAGTTTTGTTTACTTTGTCAGTTGCTCATGTAAACTATCATTGGTTATCAATGGTTATTATCCTTGGTTGCTTTAAAACATTTAAAAAATATAAGAATTACTTAATTAAATAAAACAAATTTGTTATATTCATTTATCAAGGGATATCTTATTTTAATTTTACTTATAAACATGATATTTTAAAAAAAAATAGTTGTTTTAATCTTGTTTAAAAGTAAATAATTATGACCAAGACCTCACTGTGTCCATTGGTAGTATATTAAATTTAATTTTTTTTTTTTTTTTAACGTTTTTGCTTCCAACAAGGCTGCAGGCAGCCACTAATTAAAGTTGGAAGTTACTGAAAGAAAAAAGATGAAGATTGTAGAGCAAGATAACGATTGACGGACGACTTAAAGGATTGCAAATTATATGCATCAGGAAAGCAAGATGAAGGAAGCAAATTCCAAAGAGCTGATGTTCGAGGAAGATGGCACAAGAGATGCTAGCTCCTTAGAGCAGTGCCCATTATAGTATTTGTACAAAAGTGAAAGAGAAGCAACACTGCCACAATGTGATAATGGTTGGAGGTTGGCTGCAAGAGCAGGTCTAACTATGTTTACAATGCGTTTTTGCACCTTGTCTAAAAGAGGAAGGGCATCATTAGAAAAACCGCACCAGATATGGCAACAGTATTCCATACAAGGCCGGATTTGAGATTTAAAGAGATGGAGAATAGAATTTGAAGTAAGAAAGTGACAAGCTCGATAAAGAGGTGCAACCTTAGCAGATGCTAATTTTAGAACTAATTTGATATATGGTTTCCAAGAAAAATTGGAAGTAAGAGTTATTCCTAGAAGATGAAGAGTAGGTGACATCGAGTACATCACCGTTCATAAATATAGGAAGATCTAAATTATTGCGATAATGATTGGCTGAAAAAAATTGAGTTTTATCTGTATTGAAGTTCACCAGCCACTGTGAACCCCATGCTGTAGCAGAAGTGAGATCCTTTTCAAGCTCAAATGCCCTCCAAGCAATCAGAGAGTGTTGGCTTCTTATCACAACAAGAATAAATGGTAGTATCATCAGCAAACAATGCCACCTTAGATGTGAGAATATCTGGAAGATCGTTAATGTAAACTAAAAAGAGTATATGGCCAAGAATAGAACCTTGAGGAACCCCTAAAGTTACAGAATAAGAAGAAGAGTGCTGTCCATCGAGGACAAATTTTATACTACGATTGGAAAGAGAGGATTCAATAATCTTAAAGATGTTGCCAGATACACCATAAGAAGAAAGCTTATGGAGAAGACTAGCATGCCAAACTTTATCAAAAGCTTTTGAAATGTCAAGAGCTCTGGCCTTAACCTCTCCACCTTTATCGAATGCACAATAAAACCTATCAGTTATTATTGTTAGCAAATCAGCTGTAGAATGAGAAGATTGAAATCCATATTGATGATCAGAAAGTAAGTTATTAGATTCAAGGTAAGAAATTAAGTGTTTGTTAATAAAAGATTCAAAAACCTTGCTTATGATAGGAAGAAGACTTATGGGACGGTAGTTAGACAAATCAGATTGCTCTCCAGATTTTTTGAAGAAAGGGATAACAGATGCCGCTTTCCAGCAGGCTGGAAAACAAGACTCTGATAAGCACTTGTTGAATAGTTTTGAGATTATCGACGGCAGCTCCAGAAAACACTTCTGCAAGACAATTATAGGTATGTTGTCCGGGCCATAAGTTGTAGAAGAGTCTAGGCAGGAAATCACTTTAGATACAGAAGCTGGAGTGATATGAATGTCAAGCAATGAATCAACATGTTTGTTGGCAATATCAGGTAGAATGCAACTAGTAGTTAAAACCATAAAGACAAAATAAACTCACCTAAAGACAAAGCTGAATAGTTTTAGCAAACAATTCAGCTTTAGGTGAGGTGACAAAGTCTGAACCATACAAGAGAGGTGGAATTCAACGTTTGCCCTTATTATTGATATTATTAAAGATTCTCCAGAAGTCACAAGAGCCTAATTTTTTAGATAAGATACGCGATTTCATGACCTGAGAATAGCGGGTTTTGGCGTTAGACAAAACCTTTTTACACTTAGATAATTTTGTTCTACAGAAAAAAAATACAGTTTATATATATATATATATATATATATATATATATATATATATATATATATATATATATATATATATATATATATATATATATATGTATATATATATACAAAAAGAATCTTTTTGTTGTGAGTACAAAAAGGTTCTTTCTGTTGTGTACTCACTACAAAAAGAATCTTTTTTGTGCCTCTCTGAAATCGCTTGATTGTATAGGTAGTATTTTGGAATTATTTGGCAAAGCTTACTATTTGCAACTACTACGGGAGGGTTGTTATATGCATCTTTTTTTTTTAAGAGGACTTTTTGATGATCCCTTCAAATATTATATACTTCTATATGAATCCCCATTTTTATACATTAGGTGAATTTACAAGAACAAAATATAAGCATTGTATGCTTCAACATTCAAAAACATTGAAAATGTTGATTGTTTACTCTTTTGACAACATGTGTAGCATCGGAAAATGATGCGGTAGTGGTGTAGTGGTAAGAGCGCTCGTTTTGTAAGCAGGAGGTTCGGAGTTCGACTCCCACCACGTCCCTGGAAGTACTGCGCTCAACTTAGTTTCTCCGCGCAGCGGCCTTGCTCGGCAAGGTTCGTGTTTCGGAGTTTAAAAGTTGAGAGAGGGTTGCACCACAAATAACAATTAAAAAAAAATAAAAAAAAACACAAAAAAATAAGTAGCCTCCTCGACTGTAGTGGCCCCCCTCGCGCCTTGGGGAGGTGAATAATCTTAAAAAAAAAATCCTGGTATCATGTGTCAACTCCACCTTTAATCACAGACACAGAAAAGTCCAGTCATTTTTTAATTGAGATTTCTCTAAAACCATAAATGCTTTTCATTTCTTGCGAAGTCTTCGCAATTGGCAGATGCATTTTTATAACGGTAAAAGAAAAAATTAAGATAAATATAAAGAATATAGAAAAAACAAAACTATTTACAAAAATAATAATAATTTATTTTATAAGCACAAATAATTCATCGATTTCATTTAAATTAACTTGAAGCAAATAGGCACACAAAAATTCATTCTAAAAGGAAAAATATAAATATAAAAAGACGTGAAGAAAAGACAAAAAAATTAAAAAAAAAACAACAAAAGATCACTTCATAAACTTAAATTAAAAAAAGAAAACAAAAGAACGAAAGTAAAGTGAAATGGTAGCAGTTAACAGTAGTTATATTATTATTAGTATATATTATTATTATAGTATGTTATTATATTATTATTAGTTTTTTTATATTTGATATTTTTTGTTGTCATAGTTACTTTTAATGTTAGTTAGTTTTTATCAAAGTTTAATTTATTTTGATTGTTAAATTTTTTAACTGTTAGCTTTTAGTTACTTTTAGTGTTAATCAATTTTTTCTATCATTGTTCTTCTTTCTTTATATTGTTATAAAAATCTCTATTTCACACTTTAGTCATTTTAACTAGTATACTGTATATATATGTATATACTGCATGTATATACATATTTTTATTCTAAAGAATTGTATTTAAATCTCTCTGCAACACATGTCATTAAAATATAACTGATTATCAAAGAGCAATCTAATGTTGTTTTTGTAACTCATGGGTCCATTTAAAGTGTAACCAAATTGATGCACACTCTTATAATCTTCTTTTAAATGGCTTTTTACATTCGTATTATCATAGCTGTTTATCTAAGATGGTCTTTAGCTCGATTTCCAACTTGGAGCTTAAGTCAACATTATTGTGCAAGAATATATCTACTAGTTCATTAAACTCTTTTGAGACTCCAAGCAATCATAAAAATATCTTTGAAGATTTAAATAAATTTCCCAGTTCTGTCAATTACAAATGCTATGACGTTACTGATCTCAATAAAACTATGCTTCCCAATTCAGAACTATATATTCATCTAAACATCGCTTCTCTACCATTTCACATTGAGGAACTCTGTAGTCTTATCAGCTCTCCTAATAATTTTTCCTTAGCAATAGGTATTGCATAAACTATGTTATATAATATATAAACAATACAAATATAACTGATATATACATAAACGGGTTTAGTATTGAGCATTGTCCTACTGAGGCTAAAAAAGGTGGAGTACTTTTATACTTAAGCTCAAAATTAAACTAGGTAGTTCGCAACGATCTTATGATTTACTTATCTAAATATCCAAGAGTCTATATTTGTTGAAATTGCAAAACCTTATGAATCAAACATAATAATTGTCTTCAAATATAGCCATCCTTCAATGAATCAACATGAGTTCACTTCTTCCCACTTGACATGAGTTTATTTCTTCCCATTCATGAATTTACTTCACACAACATAAGTTTACTTCTTCCCACTCCTCTACTTGAAAAGTTAAGTAACAGGGAAAAAAAATCTTTCTGATGGGTGATTTTGATATGAATCTATTAAGTCACAATGAATCTAACCCTGTTTCTACATATCTTGATTCTTTAACATCTTACTCACTAAGCCCTTCTATAATTTTACCTTCACGCATAACGGCTACATCAAAAATCCTTATTGGTAACATATTTACCAACTTTCATTCAACTGATCAGTTCCCAGGTAACCTTTTGGTGTCGATTTCAGAACACATGATCCATTTTCTTTGCATTCCTGGCAAACCCAACCGCCCCAAAAAAGTAAAAACTTACTGATAATACTTCAAAAAATTAAATAAAAGTATTTTTCGGAATCTCTGATATCAGCTGGGAACTCCCCATTAAAAAAGATGATGATGTTAATAAATGCATGAATTTCATTTTAAAAACATTTGATAAAATTTTAAACCAACATGCTCATTACATAATACTAACCAACCAACAAATTAAACTTAAATCTATTTCATTAAAAACAAAGTTTACAAAAAGTTGATAAAATCAAAAATATTTATAAGAAAAACTAATTATTTGCAAAGTTTAAATTTTATAGAAACACCATTGTTAATTTATTAATATTTAGCATAAATTTTAGTATTTTAATAATAATCTGAACAATATTGAAAACACCTGGAAGGGAATAAAAGAAATCAATTATATTAGACACACAATACATTTTTTAAACTTAAATTGAACAAAAATCTTATCGCTGATCACACAGCCTAAAAATCACATACTCTTTAATAGTTTTTTTTCTTTTCTTGAATTTTGTTTTCAAAAGTGGTAACACTTGTTATTGCCTTCGTTCCAATAGTTATTTAAACCTATCTGTCTCTAAATACGGCTCTCATAATTATGGGCATAAATCTATAAAATATCAAAGCATTAAAACTTGGAACAACCTTTTTTATGAACTAAAAGCTCTCAATTCATTCTCAACCTTTAATAGCCATTCCAGACAATTTTTTTATTATTCAAATTTACTAACTAATTCAAATAAACATATTTAATTTATATCATTGTATAGAGCTTGACTTGAATTAAAAAATGAGGGGTCGTTTGGCCTTTGAAGTTAAGCAGATCTAAAGTTATTGAATTTTTTGTAGTGCAAAAATATTTTGACGAAAGGTATAGGGCTTAAGTATGGAAAATTTGCAGTGTTATGGCACCGAAAAAGAGAGTATTTTTGGATCATATTGACTTTTGAATAACTTTTGAACTATTATTACATTTGACTTTTTCATTATTACATTTTTCATTATTACTACCATTTTTCATTATTACAACCATTTTTATAATTTCAACCATTTTTCATTATTACAACCATTTTTATAATTACAACCATTTTTCATTATTACAACCATTATTACATTTGACATTATTACATTTGATATTTTCCTTATTGATTCAACAACTATAACACAACAAAAAACCAACAAAAAAAATTTTTTAATTGTGTAGGGATTGCCCAGAATCCTCTATTTCTCAGACTGAGGGTTTTTACTTGTTTATTTTGTTTTGGTGTCATATTGGCTCTTAAATAGCTCTTGAACCGTTATTACATTTGACTTTAAATTTTCCATATTGATTTACCAACTATAAAAAAATAAATTGCTAAAATATTTTTATTTAAATCTGTCTGGATTGACCAGAATCGTCTATTTCTCAGACTGTGGGTTTTAACTTATTTACTTAGTTTTGGTGTCATATTGACTCTTGAATAACTTTTAAACCATTATTATATTTGACTTAATATTTTTCATAGTGATCCAACAACCATAAGTAAATAAAATACCACAATTTTTTTTAAATCTGTGCCAAGTACCCAGCTTTATTTATTTTAAAGACTGAGGATTTTTACTTTTTTACTTATTTAGTTTTGGAAAATAAAATTTAGGGTATATCATAATTACACCATGCAAATATGCATAATCAAATCATCATAATCAAGTCTTAGTTTAAAAAAATAAAATTTGGGGTTAAAATAATTACACCGTGCAAAAATGCATAAATAAATCATGGAATTTAAATAATGCATTTTAAAAATATTGCTTGATTTACTAACTGATCAGTAACTTCTTGTGTAAGGACATTGAAATCTGCCCAAATTATTCAGAATGACCTATTTAATAGACAGAAGATTCTTTAATAAAGTTAAAGTTTATTTTTTAATGAAAATAACTTACAGCAAATGAACTTTTTGAAGAATGGAGTTCTTACAACAGCTATGTTTATCTGTGTTTCTAATAATAATAAAATTATTACTATTAGAAACACAGTTTTTTCACAGATAAAGTGTTTATCTGTGAAAAAACATTTGAAACCAAAATAATTATAAAATAAGAAACTTACTCTCTAAGATTGTTTATGTGAACTTATGAAAACGCCCAAGATAAAAAAATGAAAATAACATAAAAAAATGTTTTTATTCTAAAAGTTATTTCTTGGCTTTTAGTGAATGATTACCGGTAGCAAGTTTCAGTTACGAAACAACCTAATAATCATTTTTAACAATAGACACCACGAGAAGGTAAACCAAGCCGTCTATCAACACAAAACATCACAATCACAAAACACAAAGACACTGTAACACTAAACGCTCTTAATTCACACTAGTGTAACTAAGTAATGAGTTAACTTTAAACCAAAACTAATGATCATCCTGAAAAGTTTTAAGGTGTCTCTGTTTGCAAATAAAATAAAAAACACATGAATTTCAACCATCTTGTTTTAGAGCTGACTTGCTAACTGTTGTTACAGACCAATACTACATAGCATTAGATAGAAGTGGTTAAGCAAATTCTACTACTCTGAATATCAAAGGCTTTTGATAAAGTCTGGCATGATGGACTTACCCATCTTTTTGCAATCTTTTAAGTCATCTGTTAATTGTTATCTAGCTATATTAACTTTGCCTTGGCTCTTCCAGTCAGGGTTAGGGTTAGGGTTAACTTCCAACTGTAAAAGTGGTTGCTTGCAGTGGTTGCCTTGTTAAAATAAAGATGTTTAAAAAAACATATCGCGTGAATTAGAAAATGATTTTTAAGCTTTGCTTTTTCTTTTATTGATGCTTTTTCTGATGTTGTTGGTTTGTTACCTTCTTATGCTTGTTCTACCCCTAATTCTATCCACAATATTGAAATTGTTCCAAATCAAATTACTGCTTTTGTATATTCTAATTTTAACTCTTGCGAGTTAAAATTGTTACTAATGATTTTTCATATTCTGTTACCCCAACTTCTGTTGTATAAATCCCTTTAGGAAACAGTTCTAAACACTTTCTTATTAAAAGGCAATTTAATAAACAGAATCTCCCAGTTTCCAATTCGGATAAAGAACTACCTATATTATCTGGTGATTTGACCTATCAAAAGAAATTTTAATTTGAAACATGTAATTGAGGTTTTTGAAGAAGGTATATATATCTAATTGTCTAATTATAACCCTTTTTCTTTTAGACAAGGTTCAAAAACGCATTGTAAACATAGTTAAACCTGATCTTGCAGCCAACCTCCAACCATTATCACATCACTGCAATGTTGCTTCTCTTTCTCTTTTCTATAAATATTATAATGGACACTGCTCTAAAGAGCTGACATCTCTTGTACCATATACTAAAATTAATTCATGTTACTCGTCATTCTATTAAGTCTCATCCTTTTTATGTGACTGAAATTGTAATAAAAGTTGCAAAGATAAATTAAATTTCGAGAAAAAGATAAAAAAAAATTAAAAATCAAAAAATGTTGTTAACAAAACCTCAGATTAGAGGGTGACACAAGTTTATTAATAAAACTTAAAAAAAAAATAATAAATAATTATAGTATAGTAAGACCTCTGTAGCCAACCATTGTCACATTGTCGTAGTGTTGCTTTTCTTTCTCTTTTCAACAAATACTAGAAAGGGTGCTGTTTTAAGGAGCTAACATCTCTTATGTCATCTGCTAAAATTCATTCTTGTATTATTTATCATTCAATCAAGTCTTGTCCTTTACTATGACTGTCCCTAAGTGCTCCAAAAATTCTTAATTGTGTGACTAATCATTCAGCATCTTTTTACTGTATATGTTCTTTCATGGTATAAAAACTTTTTTTTCTTTAACAAAACATAAATATGCGTATAATGGTACATAAACACAAGCATACATTTAGAGACTTACAGGTGCGTCAACACCACTCCAGAGGTCCAACAGAACACAAACATACATATAGTGACTTACGGTCATAGAAATAATTACTTACCGGTAAATCAACACCGCTGCAGAGGTGAACAGAAGACAGGTATTCATATCATGAGTTGTGGGTACACCTACAAAAACATACATATAATGACTTACAAATACCTAAACACAAGGATACATTTATTGACAGCTAAATCAGTGCAAAATTAGAGAGCATGACTCACTAGTATGTTGCCATGGCTGCAGAGATACAACAGAAATCAAATAAACAGATAAAGAATTGTGGGTGTGGAAACACAGCTCCAGGTGATCAAACAGATTACAAACATAAAGACATTAAATTGAATAATAATAATAACAAACATAAATACAGTAAATTAAAGTTGAATTGACATTGTGTCAAAAACAATATTAACAACATTTATGCTTTTTTCGAACTTTGCCCTCCTCATAACAATCAGCCTTTCCCTCTATCACAACACATTTCATTCTTCACTCTTTGACTAACTCAATATTGTATTTATCCTCAAATCCGTCATATAGTATCTCAAACTCGTATTCCTCGTCAAATTCATTGTCATCTAAAACACTTACTACGAGCCCTGAATACCATACATCCTTGTTACCTTTATCTACCATTTTATGTTTAGTTTTTTTTCCTAAAAACTTTGGCACCCTTCCCTTTAATGTGCCTGTTCTTATTTCTTTTCCAGTTTCCATTAATAATCAAGTGTCACCCTCTAACCTGACCTTTTGTTTTAATGTTAACAACATTTCTTGTCTTTCATTATTCTGTCTGATTACTAAATATTTTATTGTTTTAGCTCATTGTTCTGGAAAATTAAAAAATGAAAAATTTAAAAATTGATAGCACATTTTTTGTAAAAATTGATAGCACATTTCTCTTTTCTCCTAACTGTAACCACTTTTCTGGGAATTTTTGCTGTAGTACTTTTTTTCAAAATTTAATTTTAATTTAACAAAATTAAACCACAATCCTTTCCAATTTCTGTTGTCAAAAAAACTCTTTCTCTTAGCTTGCCTTGTGTTCCTTTATTTTTTTTTCTAAGTTTTGTTTGTCCATCTCATTGATTTTGTACTGCATTAAATTTGCTTTTTTTCTCTGTACTTTCTGATATATCCATTTCTATTTCGCCTTGCTAGTAAAACTAGCCTTGCAATTTCTTCCTGGGATTTCCCATCTAGCCAATCAGCTGTTTTGTTAACATTAAATGTACTTACATCAAATAGGGCTTAATTTTAAGTGGCTTGATGGGCTGTTTGGCAAGAGATCGAATTCTATAGGCTATTATTGCAGATTTTTTTTTACACCTTATTGGTGGAATTATTCCACTTTTTCCAGGAGTCCTTTTTATATTTTGTTACTCCATCTGTCTTACGAAGAACTGCTTTAACTATTGCTCATAAATCTTTAATCTTGTGCAATCTTGCACTCTTCTCAATGATTATAAAGATTTGCATCTTTAGGAACATTTTTCACATTATTACCTTTGCAACGCTGTAGAACTTTTTTAGAATAGTGAGAAGCAGCAAGATCCACGCAAAGAGATAGTGGTATTTGTGCCTTTTCATAAATCTTTTTTAGAGGCATTCTTTGATGTTGAGCTTGGCAGTCAAGGTCTTCTTGGTAACAAAACAAGAAGACTGCATACCACAGCTACAAATTGTTTTCCATACAAAGATGCAAATTTTTTTTTGGATACAAATTTTTCTTGTCAAATATTTATTTCAATTGATCATTCACAGATTTATTTTTGTTCTCATAGTAAAATTGTTAACCAAGAAGTTGTGAAAAATCCACCTTCTACAACTTTTTAAGCACTTCAAAACAACTTTTTTAAAAGTCTTAATTTGTTTCCAAACATTTTTCAAATCATGGATATGTAAACAAAAGTTTATCGACACAATTATAGATAAGAAAGTAAAAGTTTAAAGTCGATTAGATTTTTCCTTTTCCACCCAATATATTTGTTGTAACCCAGAATAATATGTGAATTTTCATTTTGGTCTATAAGAATTTTACTATTAAATGCTGATAACAATATGACTTTTCTTAGGTACGTAAGAAATTATTGTAGAGTCATTTTGAAAACCAAAAATGGGGGTGCTGAACACAGGCTAGGGTTAGAGATAAGATACAAATCAATGAGTGAAGGTAAGTAATTAGAGTTTTCTGGAAGAAGAGTCACAAAGTAATCTGAGTAAGAGATTGAGAAATGCAAAAGTTATGGGCTGTTTTGCAAGTTTATCAGTGGTGTTTGAGTCATACCATTTAGTGTGATGAGCATTAGAGTAACCAATAACAACAATATTGGCAGAGCAATAAAGAGAAAAGAACTATCATTTAAAAAAAGTTATATCTATAATCGTAAAAGTATCTTGAAAAGTTTGATAACAATAAAGTACCAAAAGAACAGTGATAGAATGAAGAGATGTTAAGTGGAAGCCAATAAAAGAATGATTAGAGGTTTTGAATCTAATATTTATTGAATTGATAGGTAAGTATATTCCCAACTCAAGCATGCAACTATTGTAGTCTTTGCAAACCAAAGAATTGTACCCATCAATACTGAGATCTGAAGAAAAAGTTTAAATTATTCTCACAAAAAGCAAGAAAGTCTATCGAATTTTGTAAGAGGTATGATTTGACTGGTTACTTTGAAGACCACGATTATTTGTGAATGTTCTATTGAAACAGTATAGTGGTGAAGATGGTTTTTTATAAATAATATTTTGGGTTACTTAAGGCATAGTTTAAGTTTAAAGAGACTTTGACTTCATAGACAGACAAAGGCAACTTGACTAATTCATAGATAGAGCAAGAGCATTGAGCAGTTGTGTCAGTTCTGCTAATTAACCCAAAGTTATGACTTAGCTCTCCTTATGTTGCCTCTTTAATGCACACCAAAAGAATTAACAGAGACACTATCTATGAACAACATAGCACTGTTAATGCACTTATATTTTTCAGCTGTAAATAAAATCAGCTTCTTTGAGAGCTATCTGAGTTCGGAAAACCTTACTACCAGCCAGCATTAGAACCATTAAACTGAGCTGTATCTTCATTAAGAGTTAACAGGAAGAGTCGCTATACAAAGAGGGGAAACAATGTAACACATGTTTACACCCATGCCAACCTAATAAATAGAGTAGGGGTTTAAGGCTAAATAGTCTTTGCCTTGGAGGCATTCTACAAGACAGTAATTGGATGCAGTTAAGTACCTGGATCTTCACTTAATAAGTATATTTATTAAAACCATCTCTAGCCTTTACTCAACCAAGAGCCCCAAGGCAGGGAAATTTTAGCTGGATGCAGTTAACACCTGCCCAAAATAAGTGTTTTTATCAAGACACTATCTCTAGTTTTTAATCCAAGGCAGGGAAATTTTTAATTTAGAGTATATTTCTCATAACCTTTGTTTTAATAAATAAACCCTAAAAATCAGCACGGTATGGGGCAGGTAGTACTTGGTTACATGGTACCAGTAGCAGGGGGATCATGATGATCCTGAACCTGACCTGTTCCTGTAGTTGTTATTCTTATTTAAGATATAATTCAGTTTAATATAATATAAATATCATTTTAATTTAAAATTTTTGAGTTAACAATAAGTTATAAGAAATTGTAACATATTTCAATTCCACTAAAAATGAATTTATAAAAAAAAAAACATTTGGTATTTTAAACCTCAAAATATTTTTCAGATTATACCAATTCGGTTTTTTTGTCAGTTCAATTTTAAATTATGTCAATGACATAAAACCTGTTCAGACCACTCTCTCCTTATAATGTATAGTTGTTAAGGGATTGTCTATAAATTACATTAAACTTTGCGGGGAAGGATAGGGATTAGTGGATTTTTATTAACTCAATTGGGATTTGTTACTTAGGAGTTACGATGTTGTGGCAAGGAAGTGGTGGTAAAAGTTAAAAATTGTGTTGTGCAATTTATGGTTGACCCCTAATATAAATTACCAATTTATATTAATAGTGATTAAGTTATATTTACCACTAATATGCAGTGGTTAATATAAATTTGTTGTAAAAATTGCTTCAATTTAGGCTAGTATAATGAATTATTAAAAAATTAGATTTGGCGTAAGAGATCAGTTTCTTGACACAGGCCATTTTGAGAATGGGTATAAGCTACTTGTATTTAAATAGTTATAAAAACATGCATTAGTTTTTATGTGGAAATGTTCTAACTGATTTACCTTATTATGAACATTTAACGCCTTTAAATTACAAACTCCAAATAATCTTGTTCTTGAACATGTAACATAGGGTTCGCCCTATGATGCATATGTTGATCTAGCAAAATGAATTTACCCTTACTGGAAAAGTGTTTAAAATTTGAAAAATTCTGTCACTTTTAGGAGAACAATTGAACTAACAAAATGGTATAATGGAGTTTACTTTTCCTTTACAGAATCTATTAAAATCACAATGTTCTTGATGCTTATCCTTAAGCTTGAAAATGCCCACACACATATTTTTTTACAGAGAATTTAGAAGGTAACTTATTACAACAGGATTTTTTACATTTAACACACTGTTTTTTAACTAGAAAGTTAAATGATTTAATGTCAAAATCAAACAACAAGTCCAATAGTTTGATTTAATTTAAGATCTGTAAAAGTAGTCCATACACTACTTTATTCATTGACGGAGTCTGAAACAGCTCTTAGTTCTTCATAGTATAGAAGAAAAATTTACTGTAAATAATTAGCAAACTAACTGAATTAAGTGGGACTTTGAAGCTTCTAGAGTCTAAAGAAATATAAGGGCATTAGTAAGCATACTAACATTCCTTTTCTAAAAGAAGTATCCTGGGTCAGCTTAACAGAGACTATTCACGAGTTATTTTAGTTCTGTAAATTAATAAAAAAATTAGACCACATTTCTTGTGCATAAATCCTGAAAATAAGTAAAACAGTAGTTACAAAACTGGGTAATTGCTAAACCCCAACCCAGAGTTGTTAGTCTTTGGCTTTGGTCTCGGCCTTGTCCTGGCTTTAAGGCCGAAAATTGAGGCCTTGGTCTTAGCTTTGAAGCTGTTGGCCTTGGTCTTGGCCTTAATTGTTTTGGCCTTGGCCTTGAAAAAAAATACATATTTTCTTATTGATCTTGTTGAATTCTGCGCATAACCTTAGTCTATTTTTACAAAATGTAGTATTATTGTCACAGCACTTGCTACTTACACTTTTCCTAATAATTGGCCTTAATGTAAGGCAAAAATTGAATTCTTTGGTCTCATAAATGTTTGCATAGGCCTTGGCCTTGAAACTCTTAATTTTGGCCTTGTAACTTTTAGCCTTGACTATGGCCTTGTAACTTGTGGCCGTAATCTTGGCCTTGGGCTTGCCTCTTTTGACCTTGTTAACAACTCTGCTCTAACCAAATTGAATGTTATAAAATACACTCAAAATGATATATGGTTTGGTATTACCAAATCTTTAGTTTTTCAGACATAATGAAATATTTAAATTTAAGTCTGTTTTTTTTATAGAAAATAAATTTCTAAACTTTTTTTTTTTAATTTTTGTTTAGACTTGACTGTCTAGGTTATGATAAATAATAAAGAACAAGTTTTTCACAGATTAATCTGGTGCATATATTTTCAATAAAAATATATGTACAAAAATATTTAAAACTTGTTCTTTAATTAGCTATTTTAAATATTGAAAGATCTTCATATTAAACCATGACAATGACTTGTAATCTTTTACATTTGATGATGATGATGATGATGATGATGATGATTATGATGATGGTAGTGTTAATGTTAATGATGATGATGATGATGATGATGATGATGATGATTAGTTATTCTATTTAGATACATCAGAGATATGCACAGCGCTTAAAAGATTCTATCTTACAAACTATGGAAAAATATGTGAAGTTCAACCACCATTAAAACTACCTGCAAATGTTGATTTAATGCATAAATTTGTTGATCTATGTATCATTGATACAGTTAGTACTCAAACAGATGCTGCATTTAGTGTTGAACGAAAAGAATTTCTTGAAAAGCAATTGCGTTATACACCAATTCCATATAGTGAAATATTCATGAAAGAAAAATCTGTAACATTAATATCTGGAATAGCTGGTATCGGGAAAACATGGTTGCTTAGAAAATGTTTGCTTGATTGGTCAAATGGCCTAATTTGGAAAAGTGTTAGACTTGTGTTTTATTTGGAATGCAGGAGGCTTAATCTTTGTCCAAATATTGGTAACATTAACGAATTAGTAAACTTTTTCTACAGTGAAATTATAAATAATTTTGATATTAGTATTCATCCTGCACTGTTTGTTATTGATGGATTAGATGAGTTTAAATATTTAAATGAATTAATAAATCCAAGTTCAAGTTGTAGCTATCCAATTGTTGATGCTTTAACAGAAATTCAAAAATATAAATATGTAGTTGCTGGTAGAGTTTATGCAATTGATAAGTACCAAAGTATATCTACAGAATATTGCGATCAAATAAACATTCAAATTATGGGATTTAATGAAAGCGGAATAAATAGTTATATAGAAAATAATGTTTTAGAGGGAAAAAAAGATGTTGTGAAAGCAACTTTAATGGAATCTGCAATTGCAAAGTCCATGTCATCTGTTCCATTTTATTTATCTTCCATGTGTAAGATTATTAGTAATTCAAAAATTTTTTACAAAAATTCTTTTTTTACAATGACAGATTTGTATGCAAATATTTTTTTATACTTTTTGCAAAAACACATCATCAAAAACAATGAGTTGATCTATCAATTGATGGAAAACAATTCCAATAAAAAATATATTTTAAACATTTGTAAAATTGCATATCAAATGTTTATTGAAAATAGAGTAATTTTTTCCAAAGAAGATATTCAAACTTTTATCATTGACTTTGATAAAAATGAAGAAAATTTTTTTGGATTTATTGAAAGGATTGAAACAAATCTAGGTTATCTTTATCAATTTGCACATTTGACAATAATGGAGTTTTGTGCATCTGTATATGCATATAATTGTTTGAGTAGTGAAGAGATTATAGCCAATGAAAAGCTGAATAGTTGTTTATCAATGATTTGTGGTTTAACCAATAAAAATCAAAGTAGTTTATTAAAGTTTCTTGTTAACCTGAATCCATTAAAAAAAACTTGCCAAGAATCTTCATTTTTGTGTATAATTTTTGGTAAGTCCTTCTTACTTTGTTACATTATTATAAGTCATTTTAGATAAAGTTTATCTATTTATTAAAAGTAGAAGTTTATTAAAATCAAAAGTTTATAAACATTAAGTTTTTTTAAAGCTGTTTTTTCTTTACTTCTATAAATGATAGACTCGATTCTTTTGTATTTAGTATGTTTAACAATATTTGCAAGACTTTAAGACAAATTTGAAATAAATGATATTTTATTAGAAAATAAAAAATTAAATTATTATTAATGCTATGTAGTAAACCAAAATATTACAAATATTTGTATCAGTTTTGATTACAAGTAAATTCATGTGTCACTCATCTAATACAGTAGCAGAGATAATTACATAAATAAAAAATTTTAAAAAAAAAAAAAAGTAAACTTTGACAAGTAATTTCGGATTTATGTTTTGAAACTATAGGATTGAGTTAGTGTTGTAACAATTTATAATAAAGAGTATTCTCATTAACTCTAGTTGTCACCTTGCCCTTATAGCCTAGAGGATTATATTCTAAAATTGTATTTACAAATAATTGTGATTGTCATATATACATTTAATTTTTCAGGTTATCGTTTTCTATGATCTTCTTGATCAATAAAGTTACTAGCTCTGTAGCTTAGCCTCATCTTCTGAAAAAGATTTTGATGAAACCTGAATTGCAGTGGTGGTAGTTTTTACTTGGGTTTTTTCAGCTGCTCCCACTAAACCTTGCTCTTGCCCTCAAAGAACTCAGTCACATAACCAGCTTATTCTGTGTTGTCTTTACTGTCCTAGAGAAAAAGGAAATTGGAAAATTTTACTATAAGCTTGAAGGACCAGTAAAATGATGCCAAATTTAAACCTTTGATGATTTCTGAAGTTGTTATACATCAAGGCACTCAATAACTTTTTGACATTAGTTTCGTCCTCCTTGTGATACACAGAATTAAGCATCAGAATTGAAGGGCAGTTGTTTGAATTGTAAAGCAACATGGCTTTGAGTTTCTTGGATAAACTGTTTTCCACAGAGTTTTCAGCCTTTTAATTTTCTTGATTCTATGATTTTTTTATATCTGTGGTTTGGCTCAGATTTTAGCTCTAACCTTAACCTCAGACAGGTTCTGAATAAAAATTTTAGGTATATGTAGATTGATTTTCAGTATTGGCAGTTTTTTCTTGAGTTTTATCAGCAGCTTCCACATTGCTTTTTCCCACAGAGAACTCACTTCATTGTAGCCAGTTCTTATTTTGGTAGTGCGCCTAAGTGTCACTCTTTTCCCTGAAAAGAAAGAAATTAAGATTTAGTTTGAATGCCTTGAAGGTCTAGTAGAATAATGCCATTTTCAATTTTTTGATGACCTCTATACATCAAGGTACTCATCAACATCTTGGCACTAATCTTGTCCTCCCTGAGATGCACAGAAGCCAATAGAATGAGCGGCAAGTTGTTTTCATTGTCAAGCAACATTGTTTTTAGTCTCCAGAATGAACTGTCTATAAAAAGATGCTATTGACTTGGCATGTGATACCCTTAGTTTTGAAAAAGTCAACCACAACATTTCAGAAGCAATGGGGTTTCTGACTGAACATGTTGTAATATTTTTGATGTGTTTTCTCTGAATTGTGATTTGTTTTTGTTCAACAAATTCCACTGTTTAAGCCTTAATATCAAAAGTTTAGCTGTGACTTGGTGAACCCTTGGTCTCTCATTAAATCATTGTCTTTTTGATAAGGCACTTATGGCCTCTACTACTCAACTTCACCTGTTAAAATATAACTTGTACCTCCAGTCTTGCTGCTTTCTCTTGAAGATGGCTGATCCTTCTTAGGGGGCAAAGAAAATGGCAACTCAAAGCTGTGAAGTTCTGAGGTATCAGATGAAGGAATATCTGATTATGATTATGAATAAATGATTGAGGGATATTTTTCGTCAGAGTGATGTTTTTATTTGATGAATAATGCTAAAGTAGCAGTTGGTTGAATGCTTCATTGATTGTCATCAAATTTTTAGAGTTGCAAACATTATAACGTTGCATTGCATTTATAACTATTTATTTAAATTTGAAGGCAATAAATTTTGCATATCACTTCAGGGTACAATATTTTCTTATAGTGCATCAATATATGTAAAAACTTTGTCACTTATGTATCTAAATCATAGAAATTTTAGAAATTAAAGCATATCTAAGCAAGAAGCAGTTGTACATCTTGTTTTCAAGTGTACTCTTCCAATATTATGTAAAAGGTATTTTAATTGATCAGAATTGATCCTATTGCACGACAGCATGATGAAGCGCGCCTTGTAAACTATACACATTTTGAATTGCTTCTACAGAATACTTTTACGATCATGATTTTATAATGCAAACAACCTTG
Source organism: Hydra vulgaris (assembly GCF_038396675.1). Taxonomy (NCBI): domain Eukaryota; kingdom Metazoa; phylum Cnidaria; class Hydrozoa; order Anthoathecata; family Hydridae; genus Hydra; species Hydra vulgaris. Next base: position 2,382,029 of record NC_088921.1, on the reverse strand, counting down.
ATGATTTTATTTTATTCAACTTTGATGAAGTTATATCTATTCAAATACGATTTGTTATATCTTTATTAACTGATAACAGGAGCTAGAATGTTGGTAAGAGTCATGTAATTATTGTTCAAAAATGTTATGTTATTAAACCAACACTGTTGTTGTTTATTTTACAAAGTTACCACAAATGCATAAATTTGCAACTTTTTTATATATAGTATATATAAATCAACACTGTTTTTATAAAATTTATTAATAAATCACTAAAGCAATAGGGACTAGCATTGTTTTTTATAATTTTAAAGTTAATAAGAATATTGTAGCAAGTTGTATTTCCTACTTTTTTTTGATAGAATTATTTGTGCCAATAGTTGAAGGTTATGTTTTTTATGATTTTTGACTAAATTTTTCCTCAATTTTGTTTTGTTTTTCTAACATCTTCGCTTCCAACTAGGCTGCAAGCAACCACTATTAGAGTTGGAATTTACTGGGAGAGAAAAGATGAAGATTGTAAAGCAAGATAACGATTAGCAGACGACTTTAAAGATTGAAAATTATATGAATCAGGAAAGCAAGATAAAGAAGTAAATTCCAAAGAACTGATGTTCAAGGAAAAAAACTAGACAAATAAGAGTTTTTAGAACCTTTAGGAACAATCAGAAAAAAACGATGAGACTTAATTGAATAATGAAAAACACGAGAATCAATTTTAGTAGATGGCACAAGAGACGCTAGCTCTTTAGAGCAGTGCCCATTATTGTATTTGTAAAAAAGAGAAAGAGAAGCAACATTACGGCAATGTTATAGTGGTTGGAGTTTGGCAAAATCAGGTAAAATGCAACTAGGGGAATCAAGAGATGATATTGATGAAAAGTTCTTAGCAATCAGTTGAGCTTTATCTTTAGGTGAGGTGACAAAGTCTGCACCATACATAAGAGGTGAATTAGCAGGTTTGCCCTTATTAATAATACTATTAAAGATTCTCCAGAAGTCACGAGAGCCTTATTTTTGTGATGAAATTCAAAATTTCATGACCTGAGAATAGCAGGCTTTGGTGTTAGATAAAACCTTTTTACAATGGTTTCTATCAGTAATAAACAGACATCTTTTTTCTCTAGAATTGTTTTGCTGATAGATATGGAAGTAATGGTTTCGATTGGAAATTGCAGTAGCACAATTTGATGAAAACCATTGAGAAGATTGAGGCTTGACCTGGAATCTTCCAGAGGAAATAAAGGATTTCATGCCATCTTGAATCCACAAATTTATGTAAGAAGCGCATATGTCAGCAGAAAGATGACAGATATCTACCCAAGTGCCATCGCAAAGAAAATTAGGGAAAAGATACCAGTCAGCTTCAAGTTAATTATAATTGGTACGATGATAGGGAGATTCTGATGATAAAGAAGAATGAGATAATAGTTTTAGAAAGATCATACCATGATTAGGTGCACTAAGGGTGAATGTGGAGAATCTAAGCACTGACTAGGATCAGAATCAAGACATAAGTAGACTAGGAAAGGTAAATGATTCGGCTTGTCTGGAAAGCAATTTGAAAAGTTGACTCTTTGAGTGTGGGATTGAGAATGGCAAAAGTTGAGGACTTTAACATCAGTAGAATCACTGACTCTACAGCCAAGCGATTTAGTGTGATGAGCATTGAAGTCACTAACAACAATGATATTGGCTGATGGATAAAAAGAGAGGGCTTGGTTTATTAGATCAGAAATAACATCAAAAAGAGTGCAGTCTTGAGGTAAAGAAGAGCGATATAGAACAAAGAGAATGGCGATAGAGTGATGTTGTCCTAAATGAAAGCACATAAAACATTAGTCTATGGATTCAAACCTTTTTTCCCAACAAATTGGTGAATTCTTACTAATTTAAATGACCATGCCAAGCATGTAGTTATTGGAGTCTTTACGAATTAAAAGAAGATAATCATCAACGCTAAGATTACAAGATGAGACAGCTGAACTCAAATTTGTCTCACTAAGAGCAAGTATATCTGGTGAACTTTGCTAGAGATAAGACTTAACAGAAGAAAATTATCTTCGAAGACCACGTATATTAGTGAATGATAGGTTAAAATAACTTGGTGATGACAATAGTTTTTTGTGTTTTATAGTTTTTGGTACTTTATTCATTTTTAAATTTGTTAAAGAACTTGACTCAAAGCGTAGGCAGTACTCAGTACACTGAATAATAACTCAAGCAATCGCCTCATTACTATTTATAAACCCTAAGCCCTAACAAAGTGTTCCAAATATTTCCTTGACAATGCACACCAAAAGTATGCACAGGGACACTATTCATGCGCAACATGGCACTGTTAATACTTTGATACTTTTCAGCTGTTGATGGAATTACCCTCTCTGAGGGCCACCACAGAGTTTATTAAACCTGACAACCTGTCGGTCTCAGAACCATAAAACTGAGTTTTAGAGCTTTACCCTTATTAGGAAATAATAGAATGAGTTGCTTTATCATAAAACAGAGACACAAGCAAAACTCATGCATTGAGTCAAAAAGATCCAGCATTCAACATCCTAAACTGGAAATAATGTATTTAAATTACATCTGCACCAGCCTAATAGATGAAAAAGGGATGCAAGGCTGGTCAACAATTAGAATCTGTTTACCCCTTTTGTCTTTGCCTAGGAGGCCTTCTACAAGACAGTAGCCGGATGCATTTAACATCTGCCTAAGATGAGTATTTTTATCAAGACACCATCTCTAGCCTTTACTAAATTAAGAGCTCCAATGCAATAGGTGTTTTATGTTGGAGTTGGCTTCTCCTAGCCTTTGCCTAAATAAGTGTATCCTACAAAGCAGCAGGACATGAAGCAGGTTGTACTGGGTTACACGTTACTAGTAGCATTTTTTGTAGAATTTGTTCAAAGATATTTTCTTAATGTGTTCTGTACCAAAAAAAAACGCTGTGCTAATTAATTTAAGAAATATTTTTTACCACTCTTTCACTGATTATATAGGTAAAGTAACACTTTGGCTATTGTAAAGTTTTTTTTTTTTGTTGATCCTTGAGACTTTAGTCAGTCATAAAACAAACTTTTTATTTCATTTTGGTATCAAATGTTTTTGTTTTTTTTAAACACTGCTACTGGAGCCTTGGAACTACAAATCCAAAATGGTTTTCTTAAAAGATTGGGTAAAGGACTTTCGATCTTTTGTTGTAAACTAGACTAGATCAAAACGTATCAATGTAATTCAAAAATAATTTTACACATTTTTTCTGTGGTTTTTTTAGGTGCTCCAAGAAGGCCTAATGGGCACATACCGCAGAAGAGTGTTGAAGTTAAAAGTTTGCGCTTGCTTTATGTCAAAAAAAAGCCTAGAGTAGGCATCGAACCACAGATCAGTGAAGACCCAGCATTTTTTGGTGTTTGAGATAGCTAATCGCGCAAACTCCAAACATTTGAATGTTTATACTTGTGTCAAATAATAATTACTTGCAAAATGTTGCGATGATCAGAGGCTAGGAACAAAAAAGCTCTATAATTTCATCCCCTCCCTAAATGTGAAAGCAACAAATTATTCAGATAATTTTTTTGCTATTTTTAACTAGGTTTATTTTTATCTATAAATTTAAGCTTATTAGTATTATCTTTCAGCGTTCATTAATTATGACCACATAAAGTTTCAACCCTCCTCAATTTGAGGGGGTTACAAGTTTTTTATGCTCATAAATTTTGAACGCTTAGAGATTATAAAATAATACTTAAATTTTATCGATGAATATAAATTCAGTTATGAATAGCAAAAAAAATTATTTCATCAACTTCTTGCTCTTACTTGTGGCGCAGGGGGATCATTTCAAGTTTTTAAAAAGCATCATTATTTGACGTAAGTGTAAACATGCAAATACTTCGATTTTACTCCATGTTAGCTATCTCAAACACTAAAAAATACTAGGTTCGTCACTGCCACAGATCCCTTTTTTCTGAAGCAAGTTTGCTTCAGAATTCAGCGTTTTAGTGCTGCAAATGCACAATAAATATTTATATATAAATTTTCAGCTTAAGACAAATATCTCAAAAAAATATGTAAAAAAATAATTTTTATATGTACTTTTAAGGTTCAGAGTCTGCATTTAGGTATCGCATCAAAATTCAAATTATTTAATCCATTCAATAACGAGAAAGCAAGAAGAGAAGCCTTAGAAAAAAATAGTCGCCATAGCTAGCTCCTTAAATCCACTTTTTTTTTTTAATGGTTTCAAAAGAACTCCTTGTTTAAAGTAGCTTCAGAAGCTTCTCCAAGTTCATCGCACGCTCTACATTGTCTTGAATAAATTTTACTGTAAGCACAACAAAATTGAGTTTTTTTTTACGAAATATTTTTCTTGTTTTAAGAAACAAATATCCTACTCTGCAATTTATTTTTTAAAATAAGGAATATATTTCTTGTTTTGAGAAACAAATTTCTTAAACTATGCTCAATAGATTTACGATTTTGCTCTGAGTTCTAATGAGTTGTTAGCAACTTTAAAGTTTTGGAATTCTTGTGTCCAAAAAGTCTGAGGGAGTCTCATCCGCAGGCATTTTTCAAACTATGACCTAGAATATCAAAATTTAACCAGTAGACTTGTGAAATATACAACTCAAGATCTAGAGTCTTTATCATCAAAAACTGCTTTCAGAAGGATTTCAGCTTTAATTTTATCCGTTTTTACATCTTTTCGGATCTCCCTTTGTTTTTGAATACACAACTTCTTATCACTTTTATATTGTGATCTCAGTCAAGAGATGCTTATGTCAGCACTAAACACCTCAATGGTTTTACTTTTATTTGAATTTCACCTCTGCAGCAGGTTTAATATACATCTGCCAATAGTCTTGTTGATCTTAAAAGTGTAAATTAAAAATAATGCTATGTAGATAAAATAAGGTTGAAATTAACCTTACTAAAAACTTTTTACATGTAGAAGTTTATTTTTGACAAGATAAAATCAAAGTGCAAACCATTGTTTTTAGGGGCCGTCCATAAAGGACGTCACCATTTGTAAGGCATTTTTTGACCTTCTTCTTGAAGAAAACGATTCTTGCTGGCGATGTCTGAAATGGATACAGCTTTTAAACCATCTTCTGACTGGCTGATTGAAATAGGTGGAGGCAGAAATCGACCAGGAATAACATGGAAGTAAGAGTTTCTTTTCAAAGCACAACATCTTGGATCTTCACAATTTGCGTGAAATATTGACTGGTGTGCACATGAGAAGCAAATCTTGATCCTTTGATAAGAGATGATGGACGTCGAGCTCCGTCTTTTTGTCTGGATCGATATACTCGGCCACCGTTGGAAACTGGTCAATCATCAGACCTGAAAAGACCGAGGCACAGCTCTTTCCAGCAAATTCAAAGTTTTTTTCTCCAAAAGAAGATCCACTGTCCTGCCTTATATATAAGTTGCAATGTATATAATTAACTCCTTCAGCCATGTATCTATATTGTATTTTGATAAACAGTTGATATTAAAAATGAATTTGAATACCTTTAGAGTCTAGATGAGGTCCATAATGATCGTGAGGTAGGATCAATCTCGCCAACTTTTTACTCAGTGGAGCCATCCTTCTCTCAGCTCGATTGAAAGCACTATGTCCTGGCGCACTTGTCATGATAAATAAGGCATCCAAATCATTTGTAAGGAAATGATGAATTGCTGTAAACAAAATAGATATTTAAATTAGAAGAAACATATCTGTATTGATGGATCGCAATAAAAAATTTGAAAAGAAGGCTATACCAGTTTCGATTTTTATCGTGGATTTTCATCTGGCTCCACCATCAACACTGAAAACAACCACTGGCTTGACCAACTTGGTCAAAGGATCTTTTGTGATAGAATCAAACTCTGGCAAAGTCAAAAGTTGTTCAAAGTCCAATCCGTGAGCATACGCTGTCGATGATGAATGCTTTCCAGATCGAATAGCATCATAAGTGGGACCGGAATAGGAAACTGCGTCAGATTTTCCAAGTTCGTCTGGTTTGATTGCAATACCTGCGTAGACGGACGGAATGAGTTTGTGCTTTGCAGCGATAACCCAATCATGATCAGGAAGAGAAACTCGATATTCCATATGCATCAATATAGGAGCTTGTTTGTTGGCAGTGGTGATTCCAATAGGGATCCGAGCTTTATCGTCATGACTTATAAAGCAGACATCCTTGGGGCCCAAAAAAAGAGCAAACTTCTTTCACATTTTTTATAGTTGCTGTACAAAATGGACCATCCACGTGACTTGAATGGAGGTCAGTTTGAGCCCGCATCAACGTAACTGGAATCATGTTGACGTGTCTCTTTCCTTTAAGCGAATCGCTCCATTTTGGCAGCAAACGAGTACATAAAGCACTTCTGCTAAAATTGTAACCTCTCTTTTCGAGCTCGGCACCAAGCTCATCCAAAGATTTACGGCTCTTTAAAAGTAATTAAAGAATAATCAGTGAATAAGTTCAAAGGCTTAAAAGTTATATTGAGACCAAATATAGTACATTAGAATTATTTATTATCTAAAGTTGTACTCTCACCCTATACACTTCAGATTATCTTTTCTCGTGGGCAACAGATCCATGTTTTGCAAGTGGAATGATGACACGCAATATCTCAGATTGTTCTCCATCAATAGTAGGGCAACCGATTCCGTCATGTACTTTAAAAGCTTTTTTCACGTCCGGGTGGTCAGCGAACACCTACAATACCGAAAAAATTATACAAATTAGTTAATGTTCATTTTCTACAATATTATTATTGTAACTTATTATTACATAATGCAATAAATATTACCTGATTCATGACAGTTTTCTTTTCAGCCCTTGATTTTTGTTTTGACTTCATATTGCCAATCAACTTGTTTAGATTACTCGTGAGCTCCTGGACATTGGCCTTCTTCTTTTTAATTGTTTTAATTTTTCAGCATCGGTCCATAGGCCACTTCTTTTTCTGCTCTTCATAGCAACTATTTCTTGATTCAAAACAAAAATTTGTCTCAATTTCTCAATTTGAATTGTGCTAAGGATGTCGTGTCGAAAGGCGTCTGACGTGGTATCAACAACATTTAATTGCTTAATAAACTGATCTGAAAAAAACTGGAAATCTAAAGAGGAAGAACTGGCATGGAAAGGAACAGATTACTTGGTTGTTTGATGGGCCCAAAATGACATTAAAGAACCTTTTTGTTTCAAGACCATTGAGGTATACTTTCGAAGGAAATTGAGGTATACTTTACGTCTTTACTTGAACCTCCAAGTCTTGCTTTGCCTTGATCTCATTCCATATTTTATGGACTTTTTTTTGACTATCGGCTTTTTTCTCGAATGGATGAGCATTATTGTAAAATTTTATAAGCGAATTTAGAAGACTATTCCTATCCATCTTTTAATATACAGACAACAATGATCTTTTACAAAATTAAAAATAACAAAAAATAAACAAAAAATTTTCAATAATATTCACAAATAAAAACGTGTCACCCACACACACACACACACACAAACATTTAGTCACGAAAAGTATAGAGTTTTCATAATAAATGACAATATTAAAATAAGAAAGTAAATCATGTCAAGCAAACACATAATCCTTCAAAAATAATGAAATTTAAAAAATATTCTTTTTTCTTTTTTCAAAAACGGAGCAATTTTTATATTTTATTTTAATTCTTTTTAATTACTTTCCATTCTCGAATGTTTATTTTCTTTTAACTTTGGTTTTTTGTCTTTCCTTTTTCTTATCTCAATTTTTTCTTTTGTTAATTGGTTTTTAATTTTTTTTTAGTTTTTGCTTCTTTATTTCTTTCTTTTTCTTTTCTCCATTCTCTTTATTTTTATTTTATTATCTTTTTATTATCTTCCTTTATTTTAAATTTATTTATGAAATTCGTTACAAAAAAGCATCCGCTATTCCGAAAGTCTCTGCACTGACTATGAATGAATTTCTGAATCTTTGAAATTCTGTCTTATTAACACAAATACTGTAAAAAGTAAAGATGTGTTTTTTCCCGTCAAATTCCTTTTGGACAATCATTTGTAATATTCGCTTTAGACAATCATTATTAATTGCTACGCAAGCAATTCCCTTTAGACAAATATTTGTTAAACTCTATTTAAAATCATATATGATATTAACACTAAGTCCTTAAGAACGAATTACGCAAAAAGAAAACCCGTAGCGATTAACTAATGATACGTATGATACGAGAAACTATAATTAATTGTAATATATTCAATATATTTTTTATACAAAAATAAAATTTAAATAAATATCAACACTAATTTCTTTCCTATATTACGATAGATAAAAGTATAACATTCCCTTACGTTAACTCCATCAAAACACATGTTTATATAAAAAAAATTATATAAAGTGACGTCCTTTTCTGATAACCCCCCTCCCCCTTGTTCTTTTAATCTGGACCCCTCCCCCCCTATTTGCATGACGTCCTTTATGGATGGCCCTTTAAACAATTCTTTACTTTATAACATAAATTATTCTTTAATAATAAGACTAAAATATCTAAACTTATTAAGAAATTAAGTTTTAAAAATTAAAGATATTAAGTTTTAAAAAATGTAGAATCAGAAAAGTTGCAGGTCAAAAACCGCGGTGGCCTGGAGAGAGAAATTCAGTCAGCCATTCTATTGATTTTTTTTTGAGTATTTTATTACTCAGAATAAAAACCTGCCTAATTTTAGAGAAATGCAACTTGAATTTTATGAAATTCAAGGCGTTTTAAACAGTTCCATATTTCTTAATTTTCACCTAATGGTCTGGTTTTTTTTCTCAAGTTCACAATTATCCTATGCACTTTTCGAAAGTCTTAATTTGAGTTATCCTTTAAATTAGTAAGTTATACATTTTGTTTTGAAAAAAAAAAGAAATTTTAAAGTGAAGTGGTTTATCTTTACCTTACTATTGTTTAACCTTTTATGGTTTTATGACATAAATAGTTTATAAACAGTTTTATTTACGGCTACGGTTATATGAAATTCTCCGACATGAATGCAGGAGGTTAGCAAGAATAATGGTCTTCCAGGAAACTTAGCTAATCTTGTACAAACTCCTTTTAAATAGCCAGGGTTTGTAACAATGAATAATTTTTTTACATTATTTTAAATGTTATTTTTATGGTAAAATGAAGTTTAAATAATGTGATAAAAATTATGTTTAAATTAAGAAAAATAAACTTTTTTATAATTTTAGTAAAGACTTGCTTAATTTAAAGTTTCTTTTTTTTCTTTTTATATATAATTTCATAAGTTAAACGTATATAATTTAATGTTAATGTAAATACTATTATGTAATATATAATGTATTTAATTATAAGATTTTGTATTGATTTTTTTTCTTTTATAACTTTTTATGCATAATATGTAAATATATTATATATATCAATATTATAATTTATTATAAAATTTATATATATGAATATATGTTGACTATATTTCATTGTATATATTATGCATATGCTATTAATTCCGATTGTTCAAATTATTGTTTATTTGTTTATTTATATTTTATAATTGTTTTGTTTTAGATCATCTACTTAAATTAAAAGATTTTCGACTTGAAACTTATTACGTTAATTTATTCATTGAATGTTTTTATGAAAGTCAATCATCATTTACTGATGAAATGATATCAATCGTCGATGAACGAGATTGGACAATTTGGATTAACGATGGAAAAACTTCTTACAGAACTTCTTGTGAAAATTATTTCGTAAATAATTACATTAAATCTGGATGTAAAATAACGTGCTTAATTGTTAATAAAAATATTTTAAGTGATGAAGAAAAAAATCTTATAATTCAATGTTCGACAAATGTTCACCGTGTCAACTTTTGTTGTTCAATTAAACTCGAAGGATGGAAACCGAAAGAAAAGATTAAAAGGTTGGAGATATACATCTCACGTTATTTAATAACGAAAAAAGATTTTGAAGAAAATTTCCTTCCGTGGATTAATCTTTGTGAAGAATTAGGTCTTTACCTTCACGTCGACATCGATTTTATTGAAGAGATTTATGAATGGATTTGTTGTTTGAATCTCAAGTGGTTGTGGATCAGATACCATTATGAAGATTTTTATAACTTCGATGAATTAAAAAACTTTATAACGCAGAAAAATGTTTAATATCTTAATTAAAATATGAATAATAATTATAAAATAATAAATGAAACGTTTAATATATTATTTTATAATTAAATGTTTTAAAATATACGAATTAATTTTAATGATATTTTAAAAATTTTCATTAATTTTTTAAATTATTTAATGGATTACTTTTTATTTAAAGGATCAGAATATATTTTTAATAAATTATTTTAATAATCATAATATATATAATTATTAGTTTAACTATATATGTATTTAACTATTGTATTATTAATATATATATATATATATATATATATATATATATATATATATATATATATATATATATATATATATATGTATATATATTTATATATAATTTTTATTAAATAACTTTATTAGTAATAAGTTTTATATGATTATATTTTTTTTAAACGTTTTGAATTTTTTGGAAATGTTTTTTGTTATTTATATTTTTATTTCATTGTTCATAAAATATATAACTATAATTAAGACAAATAAAAACTAGATTAATTTTTGTTATATTTTATATAATGATTTAGCTTAAAATATTTTTTAGAAGTTTTAAAACTCTAAAACTTTTTGTTCAATGTTTTTTTGTATTTATTTTTATGTAATTTTTATAGATATTCAAATTTGTAATATAAAATTAAAATTATATTTGTTTTCGATTTACGCAATATAAATTTGTGTTTATGTCAATTATTTTTAGATGTTTAAGTTTTCGCCCATCTTTGTTTCTTTGAAAAAAAATTTATTGTAAAGGTAACAAAAAAATTCGAAAGTTTTGTAGATTTTTTCGTTAAAGTTATTTTGTTCGAAAGTTGAATTTTCAACACGGTTTTAATATTTTGGGGTGAGTCATCAACGAAAACATCTCAATAATTCCTTTGGAAGGGTGATAATATGGACCCTTAAGCTACTATTGTAAGTGATTCTCAAAACAACCATTACCGTCCGAGAAAAAAATTTCAATTTTAACATTTTTATAGTTAGGTTGTTTTTTAAAGTTAATTTTTTTCAAAGGGTTTTATTAAGTAAAAACACTTTTATAAGCTTATATTGATATTTTATTGTAATTATAGAATGAATAACAACAAATAATAGTCACATGCATAAGAAATTCTTCTGCATGTGACTATTATTTGCCAAGTTGGTTAGTCAAAGTGCAAAAATTCATCTCCTTTGTCCAGCAGTACTACTCAAGAGAAATCATCTAAAGTTGAAAAAGGGTGCACAAAATGCCTCACTGTTATTAGACCGGGTTTATGATATAAGTGCACCCCTGGAACAGGAAATACAAACCTGATTGTACTTGCAAAGACAGACGCAAAAAGTCTAGAAATTCCTGCATCTTCTGTTTTGGGAACCCAGAATGCACCTCCAAATGGCACAGTGCGACTGAGCAAATAAAGTGGGAGACCTAACTTACCACTGAACTTTGGTAAATGTTTTTTGACCGCTTTTTACCCAACTTATTATTTTCATGGTACATTTGATTCTATTAATCCGTTTTAAATTTTAGGCAAAGCTGTTCCAACACAACTGTTTAAGGATCCTCTTCCAACTGAAAGCCTTTTGACAGATCAACTTAACACTTATTTGTCCAACAACTTTTAGGCTACTTCATTGAATTCGTTAGCTTTAAAAGATTAAATATAAAATAAGTCGTTAACTTAAAAGGAATAATGAAAAAAGTATACTTTAGGTGTTTTTATAGATCTAAGCAAATTTTTGATACCGTTGATCATAAAATTTTTTTATCAAAACTCGAAATCTACTTTATAAGAAATTCGATCTTGGCTTGGTTTAAAAGTTGCTTGTTTAACAGAAAGCAATACATTTCATACGAAGGTGGAAATAATTTTTCTAATATCGTAAACTCAATTTTATTTGCCGATGATACTAACTTATTTTATTTCAATGAGGGTTTCAATATTTTATTTTTAACAGTAAACAAAGAACATGGTAAACTAAGCCAATGGTTATTATATATATAAATATATATGTATATATATATATATATATATATATATATATATATATATATATGTGTATATATATATATATATATATATATGTGTGTATATATATATATATATATATATATATATATATATATATATATATATATATATACTTTATGTAATTTTATCACATAGTGGAACAAATTTACTAAACAAAAAGGATGAAATTGTATCTCAGTGTCAACATTCATAGAAATTTTTGCTCTCTTTATTTGACACAGGAGACTATTAAACTATAACGGCTTCTTGTTTTGTTTTTACTCAGATTTGTTTATCACGTCTGAATCCGTTCTACGGTATTTAATTTTAAGTTTTTTAAACGGTTTTTTGACGTTTTTTGTTTGTATACACGGCTGATGATTGCCTTCGGGCATGAAACTTTAAGTCCCGCTATTTAGTTGTTTTTATTCATTTAATTCACAAAGTATAAATTGCTCTATTATTTGATAATATTGAGCACTGTCATACGAACAAGAGTTTTTGTATTTTACACTGCAATACTAACATCACTTATATATATATATATATATATATATATATATATATATATATATATATATATATATATATATATATATATATATATATATATATATATATATATATATATATATTTATATATATATATTAGGGTGATCCAAAAAAACTTTTTTTTACTTTTTGTTATTCCTAAGGTCTAAATGTGTTCATTTATGAAAGAAAATATTGTACCAAAAAAATCAGCCAAATCGGATAATATTTAGAGGTCACGCTGGAGCGATCTTTATACCCCTCTAAAATTGGAATTTTCAAAAGTTCAATAAAATATTGAGCTTTGTTTTCTGTACACATTTCGGTTATTTACCGTTCGATTTTAATAAAATAAAAACGAAAATAAAGCTCTTATTACACATAATAATTTTTATTAAACAACATTAAACAACATTAAACAACAACAGCTGCTCATTGTCGCCTGGTTTGTTTAGCACTCAATGTTGATTTTTTTGCATCTTGTAAGACAGCCCTGTTTTCTGCAACTAAATTTAGCACATACTTTTGCTGCTCTTCATCTTTTGTTAAGACAGCATTAAAGTCTTGTATTAACTTCACCCCTCTTTCGGCGCAATCATTAACAACTTTAAGAGGCTTCACTACTTCTTGAGAGTCGGCATACGACTCATTGTTTTTCCAGTTTGAAGGATCATCTTCAAGAAAGGAAATGTCAATATTTAAGAAATTAAAAAATGAAAGTGATTTACACGTTACAAAGTCCTCAAGGGATTTACTCATCACATTTGTAATATCTGCTAATTTCTTTGATGGCCTATTATTATCTACGCATTGACGCTGAAGGGCAGTTATCATTTTTCTTTTAACTTCAATCTCTACATCATCACTAAAAAAGGCCAAATATATAAGTTCTTCACTTAAATACCATAGATGCCCCTTCATTGCCTTGGTTGCAGCGGTCGCTATATTTTCATTCATTTCACGATATTCCTCAATATTTTTTAGAAAATCTAAATCATTAAATGGGGCCGAGGCAATGAGTGGTGCAGTAAACCACTGTCAAACATATATTAACGCAGCAAACATGCCAATATCTCTTACTGCGTTTAATTCATGTTGCACCATTTTAAACTGATCTCTAAATAACCATATTTTAATTGAATAAATAAGTTTTGCCATCCACCGAGCATGATGGAAGGCTCCAGGTGCTTTAAATCTTATTCCACTAGGAGGTTGCTCTCCTAAATATATTAGACATAATTCAAGAAGTTCTTTATAATCATCTCGTGGTTGTGAGTCTTGCAAACATTTTTTTAAGAAATTAATTATAGACGATTTATTTTCAATCGAGACGTTTGAAAGATATCTTTCAGCTTCTTCATCTTGCACTATTGGGATAAAATCATATTTCTTGATATTCTTCCAGGCTTGTTTAAATCGTTTGAAAATAGCAACATCTGGTCCGGACGTTGTTGGAAAATAAATTTTTAACACAGATCCTGCAACAATTTCAGTAATGTGATGACGACAAGCTAAATTCAATATATCTTTTCCTAATATTTCTTCAATTAAATTACAAGCACCTTTCTCAGATCCTGTATTGCTAGCTGTGGTATCAAACGACATGCCACAGAGATTATTAATACGATTCGAAGCGTCTTATTCATGGAGGGAGGCTACAACTGCAGTAGCAATGGCTTCTCCTTTTGAATCAGGAAATTTTGGCACTCCCAGAAGTTTTTCAACACCACGCCCTGTTACTAAAACTGACAAACGCTCAACATTTTCACTTCCATCGATGTCTGCCATCATTTTTCCATCCCAATGAACTACGAGAGGTACATCCGGTTTGAAATTTTCTTTCGTTTCATTGTAATGAGTTTCACGGTAATCAGTTCTTGCCCTATGAAAAGTAGTAACAGATATAGAGAGTTCTTCAATGGGAGATCCTAAACTTTGCATTGTAACTGCTATAGTTCGCATTGCCACACAATTGCTTACTTTTCCTCTATCTAAGGAAGCGAGTACTTCAGGGGTAATAATTTTTTTTATAGAACGCTTCCTTTTCAGACCGAAGCTTTCTGCAACATCATCTTTTCCTTTCAAAACTACGATATCATCATGATTGCTACTAGCAGAACTTGAAGGCGAAGTTGAATTCTCAAGAACAACTACTTCTTCAGAGCGTTGTTTCCCTAACGCTTCTTTTTGCAGACGTTTATCCAAACTTATCTCTCTGCAAACTTTATTTTCTTCTTTCTCTGCATCATCTTTATCAATGGAACCCAAGACCATGTTTCTATCATCTCGTTGATCTATGAGGAAATCGCGATCAAATTTTAATAGATCAAAAACATTAGTTGGCGCAATATCAAAAAGTTTCATAATTCTCTTTTCAAAGTCTGTTACTTTGCTTCTAGCAACAGCTGATTTCTTATTTCTGTCTTTTAATAGATCCGTATATTCTTTATGAAATTTTTCAAGCCTTGTAACTGCATTATCCTTTCGAATTGTAAGAATTTTAGCTTTTTCCCAAATTTCACAAGTTGATTTGATAACTGTTACCGAACTTTATGTATACTCAATCCTTTCACCTCATAGTGGAAGAAAAAAGATTTTAATACTTTCAAAATCGTTGGAAGCTTAAGATGGGAAAGAATTGATATTGGTTGACCAATTAACCATTTTGCTGTAGAACTGCGTGTTGACTTTGCGACTGCAGTTATTTTAAATTTTCTTTAATACAGTGTATGAATAAAAATATATTTTGTTGTCACCTATATTTCCAAACAAAATTAGTTTCGTTGAAACTCGCAATTACATCACTTTCTTAAAATACTGTAATTAATATTATTAGTCAAGCAAAATAGATAAACTATTGAATTTTACTTCAGCAATCACAACACTCTCGATAAAGTTTCGAACTGAACTAAACCATATAATAAACCAATATAATAAAATATAATGAAATTTGGCTTAGTTTGCAATCTATTTTCCCGCTTTAATATGCATTTAAAAAGGAAATGTTGTTTAACATAAAATATTATGCGTAATAAGAGCTTTATTTTCGTTTTTATTTTATTAAAATCGAACGGTAAATAACAGAAATGTGCACAGAAAACGAAGGTCAATATTTTACTGAACTTTTAAAAGTTCGAATTTTAGAGGGGTATAAAGGTCGCCCCAGCGCGACCTCTAAATATTAACCGATTTGGCTGATTTTTTTGGTACAATGTTTTCTTTCATAAATGAACACATTTAGACCTTAGGAATAACAAAAAGTAAAAAAAAAAAATTTTTGGTCATTTTTGGATCACCCTTATATATATATATATATATTTGTATAGATATCGATATATAGAATATATTCGAGGTTAAGTATTTTGATGTAATAATACGAAGTCTCTTGTACGTGTTACAGTGCTCAATATTACTGAATAATAGAGCTATATATAATTATATTTAGATGAATAAAAACAACTGCTTATCGGGACTTAAAGTTTCATGCCCGTAGGCAATCATCAGCCGTTAATACAAACAAAAAACGTAAACAAACCGTTACAAAAACGTAAAAATTACTGTAGAATGACATCTGACGTTATAAACAAATCTACGTAAAAAACAAATCAAAAAACAAAAAACAAAAAGCCGTTATAGTTTACTAGTCCCCGGTTTGTTTACGTTTTTTGTTTGTATTAACGGCTGATGATTGCCTACGGGCATGAAACTTTAAGTCCCGATAAGCAGTTGTTTTTATTCATCTAAATATAATTATATATATATATATATATATATATATATATATATATATATATATATATATATATATATATATATATATATATATATATATATATATATATATATATATATATATATATATATATATATATATATATATATATATATATATATATACATATATATATATATATATATATATATATATATATATATATATATATATATATATATATATATATATATATATATAATTATTCTCCATCTAACAAAAGAAATTAAAAAAAAAAATAAAAAAAGAAATAGAAGGATAAAATATAAAAAATAAAATTTCTTTTTTTTTTTTCAATTTTTTTTATACATTTTTTTATTTTTTTCTTTATCTAAAATATAATTTTTAAGAAAATTTAATTAATATTTAAAAGATTTTGTATTATCTTACACGGTTTTTAAAAGCTATGCTATGTATGGTATATATTACGGAAATAAGACAACTATAGTCTTCTTTTTGCTCCTGTCATGTAAATTTTTAATTATTTACTTAGTTATTGTAATTATTGTCAAACAGCGAAATATATAAACATATAATTAAAAAAAAAAATTTTTGACTATAAAAGAATAAGATTATCAATTTTCTTGTTGTTTACAATGTTCGGACGATTGTATGCTAATAAAAAATGTCAATGTTTTTCAATACTCTTTAAATTGAATACCGTTCTTTAATAACGCAATGTGACTAATAAATCAGAAGTTGCAATTGCATTGATAAAGTATTTTAATATATGTAGCAAGTTGACAAGAGCATTCATAAGATAGTGTTGTGTTATGATAAATCTCCTGAGATTGATATACAACTTTATAAACGTGCAGTTTAAAAACAATACCATGTGACGTAAGAAAGTCCGAGTTTATAAGAGCGAATTATTACTGATATATAATGAGTTAGAATTTATGCTTTTTGATAATATTGTGGAATAATAAATAAATTTTCATTTTTATCCTATTTTAGGCGTGAATACTTTTAAAAAAGTCCTAATTTATACTGTAATGTAGTTCGAGGTGATGACGAAAAGAAAGTTATAATTTTGTTTAAAATAAAAGAAAATTCTAATAAGTAAAAAAGAAAACCCTAATGTTTAGTATTATATATTTCTTGAATATCAAAATAACTAATACACTAAAGATATTTTTCTGGCAGAGATTTATTACTTCTACACATAATATAAAACTAAAAATTCCTTTCCATTATTCTCCGTTTATTTTTGTTTAGTTTTAGACTTATTAGCGGCTTTTTCTTGTTTTTCTTTAAAATTTTTAAGCAGGATTTGCTTTTTTTCCTGTTTCTAAGACTCTTTAACAGCTTTTTTTTCTCTTTCTTTCTTGTTTTTTTCAATTCTCTGTCTTTCAAATTCTTCTTTTATTCTCTTTTTCTCCTTTAATCTATTCTTCAGATGTAATGACTAATGAAACTTTTGTTGCTTGTTTTGGCACTTTTATACTCTAAAATTTTTCTGGAATAACAAATATTGACTCAAAAACATTGTTATTTGCTTGCAAAGGTCATTTAACTAGTGTTAAAGCTGTCTTATTATATTCAATTATTGATTCTGGTTGTGTAAAGTTCTCATTACTATCTGGAATTCCTCTAATGGCGGTTCAAGAACCATGTTTTTTTTTTCAAGTTGTGGGATCAACACCCTCTACTTTGTCCATTTTTTTCTGATAGTAATTAAATAAGGTTTCTTGTTCTATTGCACCTGTCCAAAACATGAGATTACGATGGGCTCTAAAAAATTTTAATTGGTTATGAGTCATATCAATTTCTAAATCACTTTTGGCCTTATTGATTGGACTTAACAGTTCCGCTATAACCGGAGTTTCAGCGGATTCTTTAGGATCTCTTTAAGTTTCATTTTCTTGAACACTTAACAGGACTTTTGTATGATCCAAATTTTCTAGTGAAAAAGGACCCAAACAGCAGTATTTTAATCCAATCTGTATTAAAGTTGCGTTTTCCTGTGTTTTAGCAATAACAGTCTGGAGCAGAGGTGAAAATATCTTTTTTGGTAGAGCAACTCCAAGATTTTTTCATTCTCCATTCTGTAACTATGTCGGTCCAAATATCTTTTGCAACATGAAGGTAAACTTGGCCCAATGGTTGTGCAAAATGGGTGCAATTAGGTGGCAAACAAATGATGACAATACCATTTTCTCTGCAAAGTTGTCCCAAAACTAAGGTCAAATGTGATTTGTGACCATCTAAAAAAAGAATTGTTAGCAATTGGACATTATTTTTCCTTAAAATTTCAAGGAAAGGTCCATATATATAATCGTAAATTGTTTGGGACATCTGGTAACCTTTGGCTGATTTACTCATAACCCAATCTTTAGAAAAGCCAGCTTCAATTTCTAATGAAATTTACCTTTTATATGGATACAAAATCAAAGGTAGTGCAAATAAACTACATGCATTTACTGTTATCATAGCGGAAAACTTTCTTTATCACTATTTACAGTGATGTTATACAGTTGTTTGTTTTTTTGTCCAATTGCATTTTTAATAGATGAATACAGATCAAAAGATGACTTATCAAGGTTCCAAATTCGATTAGAATCCTGAAACACAGACAATAAATCATTTTTATCTATATACTCTTTTATTTTTTGGAACCACGTTTTAATATCTGGTTTAGAAATAAGTGTTCTGTGTTTTGGAAGTGTCTGAGCTTTTTGAATCAAAAGTGTTGAATGTCTCTTGAAGAAATTGCGAGTGCCAACTACTTTTTGCTCAAGATTCATTGTGCTAAAAAAGATGCACCCTTAAGAAAAAGATGCACCCTTAAGAAAAAGATGCACCCTTAATAAAAAGTTTCTTTGTTACTGGCATACCATTATTGGCCATATCAGTTAGCCAATTTTTAATTTTAACTTCTACGGTTTTATCAAAAATTGTTGAACGCCCTTTTTGACTCTTTGCTCAACCTTGTGTTCTTTGAACAAGGGTTGTCTTAGGTATTTTTTAAAATTTAGATGCTGCATATATTGTCATAGTCTTCTTTTTTAATTTATTCAATGCTTCATCCATATCCTGTTGTGAATATCGCTTGTAAGATCTTTTTGGGCCTAAAACAAAAAATTAATTAAATTATT
>NC_088921.1:2342500-2357500 GCF_038396675.1 Hydra vulgaris | reverse complement strand
CGGATTAGAAAGAAAACCAATTCACCGTCCAATCCTTTCACGTCTTTTACCATATAATGCAAGTATATCATAACAGTATAGTTTTTGTTCTATCCTGCACAAAAACAAAATATTACAAGCGTCCTAACTGATGGAACAAGATTGTTGTTGATAAAATGGTCGAGAAATGAGGACACATCATCTCATCCTTTTTTGGCAACACTTTCATCGTATGTGTAAAAGCAAGCTCCATCAGTTGCGAGAATATGAATGTTAAAATGAAATGAAATTTAAATGCCGGCGATAGTAGTAATTGACTTGTTCCGCTGTTGAACTTTTTCCAAATTATACAAAATTTTTGAAGGTTTTTCTCCTTCTTCGATTAGTTTTTGTTTCGTGCGAATAAACGCTCCGGGAAACTTGAGCAAGAAAATAGCATCGCGTTTTTCTTTGATGCTATCTAAATTTGGGTTAGAGTTTTGTCGCTCCCGTTGGATTTTGTTTTCAATCCTTTTGATGTTTTTGTTGTACCTTAAACATAAATATAAAAATTTTACAAACTGACATAAAAAACACAAACATCTAAACCTTAACCTTTTAGCACAAGTTTTCGATTGAGCTGACGTAAAACGAACAGATGGACGCACTGGACCATAACATTTCACAAAAAAGCGCGAACTACAACAATACAAACTACGACAGCTTAAGGGCTTAGTTAATAACAGAACATGCATTTTAGAAAGAACGTAAAAGAATCAAAAAACTTAACAGATTTGAGAATAGAAAAAAATAAAAAAGTTTACAAAAAAATTAAAAATATGTAAAAAAATTTAAAATAAAAAGAAAATCTTACGACATTTTTTCCGCACAATTTGAAGCCTCGTATCCATCAAAGTTAAAATTTAAATCTTGGTCGTCTTCGATAACGCCATTAGTATCCATCTTTTTTTTTCCAACAAATCCACGGTCTTTATTTCATCAGTGTTTACTCCACATGACACTTCGTTGCTACTTTTTTTAGAATTATAAGAGTATTCTGTTTTATTTTTTGCCCTTTTCCTTCTTACTTTTGTACTCATCGATACTTTTGTTTCATCGCTAGACTCCTTTTGTTTATTAGCGGTTTTATTTTTAGTTTCGTTGACTCCAACGTTGGTTTCCACAAATTCAGTTGTTTCACTTTACATTGTATGCTCTTTATGCAGCGGTATACTTTTTTCAGTAGAGATTTTTTCTGAAACTTTTACATTTGTCGAAGCAGTTGAATTTTCAGATTTTTGGGTTGTTTGCGGTTGATCGTTGTGTTTATAACTCAACGTGTTCCCGTTAACGTTTTGGTTTCTCGTTAACGGGTTAAGATGAAGGTTTTGCCAGTTCTTAATAACAGTAACGACGTTTCCAGTAAATATATTTTCATCATGAACATTTAACTTTCGACAGCTGAAATATTCAAAAACACCCCTCCGAGCAGCGAGATATTTCCCCAACGTAGTTAAGGCAGTGGAACCTCCATTAACTAACATACCAATTGGTATGTTTTGAACTAACACATGGACATTTACATTTTTGATGACTTTATCTGCTTCAAGAAATTCATTAACTTTGCTTGGATTGCTTACTACAAACTCAAAGAATCGGTTGTTGTAATGTCTAGTAACACCCCAGACGTGACACAAAAGATTTTTCTTGGCAAGAACTTCTAAAAAATCTTCGATACGACAGTTTAGATTGCCATATCTACAGAGCAGTACAGGGTATGCATCGTTGGAGGATGAGGATATGAGGATTAAAAGATACTAAGGTTAAATTTACCAGTTTCACCACTGACTCCGGGCGCCACCACGCTGACATAACTTTTAGCCATCTCAAAGCAATAAAATATAACCAAAAAAAAAACCACAAGGCAGACAAGAATAACAAAATTACTATCAACTACTTTCGTAAAAATTAATTCATCTAACTCATCCATCAATGTAAAACAGATAAAAACCACAAGCGCAACTAAAAAGTTTCAGTATGTTTTTTTTTCCTGTTTGTAATACTTCAAAATAAAAAATGGTAACAACACGATGCAGCGACAACGTTTTTGTTTTGAATTTCTTAAAACACAACTTTACCGCAAGCAAATACGATTAGTATTTTGTTGTTTGAAGAACATAGCCTAACCCAAAATTAAAAATCAAAGATTTTAATTTTTCTATTAATATATAATGGTATATATTTTATTGTACAATAATATAAATTTTTTTAAATTATATATATTTTTTTCTAAAATAAATATTGAAAATCTTGAAGAATAAGAAATTCTTTTTATTTTATGAAAAAGTTCTTTTAAGTTTATGCTTTTGTTAATTTTCACTTTTTTAACATTTTCGCATCAACTCACAGTAGCTAAAATGCCGCTCTAAAAGTGGTGCCGTTATTGACATAGTTTAAACCTAAAAGTTTTTATTATGTTGTTTTATTTAGCAGTTCATCATCCATTTTTAATTCTGTCTGAGGACAGGATGTTACGGAGTGGTTTCTTTATTAATTACAATAATATAAACTGTATAAAAATAAAAAACTTTATTATCAAAGAAGTTTGTATCTGTTTCGAAACGTTACAAAAATGCAAAACATGAGTTCGATCCTTATTTATAAAAAACTTAATTAAAAATTTCACACCAAAACATTTTTCTTAAATGAATTAAAACGCGATACAATTACTATGTAGTAATAGTATTGCGTTTTAATTCATTTAAGAAAAATGTTTTAGGGTTAAACTTTAAAGTTAATTTAAGTCCAACAATAATAAAAGCTATTAATTTTTTTGGGTCTCCGGACTTTCTTAAATTTATTTTGTCAACATTACGATGGTTGAAAACCGTTTATGGGTTCATTATTTTTCTCATAAAACAAATATCATAATACGTCTCAAAACATCTACTTTGTTTTAAGAGCAACATTATTATGCAAATTTCTAATATAATTGCGCTCAAAGTTAAACAAAAAGTTGAATCAATTGATTAATAAAATTTAATTTGTGCTAACACAAATATTTTAAATGATTGTGGAATTTCTTTAAAAAAAGAAAAAATTAAATTTTGCAATAATTTTAAAGCCCATATTTAAATAAAAAGGTGAATGGTCCATGCGGAAATCCCGCTTTGCCTCTGGGGCCACCACGCCTCTGAAAAAGGTCCGTATATATATATATATATATATATATATATATATATATATATATATATATATATATATATATAGATACATATATATATATATATATATATATATATATATATATATATATATATATATATATATATATATATATATATATATATATATATATATATATATAGATATATATATATATATATATATATATATATATATATATATTTATATGTATATATATATGTACATATAAGTATATATAAGGTCCGTATATATATATATATATATACATATATATATATATATATATATATATATATATATATATATATATATATATATATATATATATATATATATGTATATATATATATACGGTCTGAATAAGGTCCGTATATATATATATATATATATATATATATATATATATATATATATATATATATATATATATATATATATATATATATATATATATATATATATATATATATATATATATATGTATATATATATATATATATATATATATATATATATATATATATATATATATATATATATATATATATATACGTATATATATATATATGTATATATATATAGACGGTCTGAATAAGGTCCATATATATATATATATATATATATATATATATATATATATATATATATATATATATATATATATATATATATATATGTATATATATAGACGGTCTGAATAAGGTCCATATATATATATATATATATATATATATATATATATATATATATATATATATATATATATATATATATATATATATATATATATATATATATATATATATTTTAGCATTGATTACTGCTTGAGAGTGACAAGGCATTGAGTCTACCAACTTTATAATCACAATAATTTTAATTTTTCCCCATTATTGTTTCAGAGTATTCAATAAATCACGTTTACTTGTTGGTTTTCAATCTGAAATTTATCGATCAATGAGCTTACATAGACATTCAATAGAATTAAGGTCAGGACTTTGTTAAGGCTATTCCATTAGTTGAATTTTTTGTTTATGAAAATGTCTTTTATCTCTACCAATCCACAAATATCTTTAGATCATCAAACTGATCTGGGCCTAACTAATCTAGATTCAATCAGTGATTTAGAAAGTTATGTTGACTGTGAGAGTGATTTAGATAATGTCTTATCCAATGAATATAATAAGCATGCTTCACTAACATGTTTAAATTTAAAGTTGGCTGCTTATTCAACTCAAAATAAATGGAGTCAAAAATCCATAACTCAATTATTAAGTATTCTTTGAGAAACTGGATTAGATCTTCCTCAAGATGCTCGAACGCTACTTAGCTCTCCAAAAACTATAAAAACTAAATCAAAATGTGGTGGTGAGTATGTTTATTTTGGAATTAAGAGTGAAGTTATAAGAATACTATCATACTAGACTGTTAAAAGTGCCTTAATGATTAATTTACTTATAAATATTGATGGTCTTCCTCTTTTTCTGTCATCTACTGTTCAGCTCTGGTCTGTTTTTGGTCTGTTTGAGGGCTCTCATATTTTTATTATTGGAATTTTTGGTGGAAATAGCAAACCTGATTTTTTTATAGACTTCTTATCGGATTTTGTGAATGAATGGATAAAAATTAAAGACTCTGGGATTAATTTTAATGGATTTCATATTAGTTTAACAATTAAAACTTTTGTTTGTGATGCTTCAGCTAGAGCTTATATAAAGAATATTGTTAACCATAATAGGTACAACTCTTGTGAAAGGTGTTGTGTGCGTGGTTCCCATAACTGAAGAGTTGTCTTCAATGATGAATTTGGTTTCAATAAAAGGGTTGATCAGACTTTATCAGGCAGTTTCTCTACTTGTGAATATAGGTATTGAGTTTATTAGTTTTTTTGTTTTGGATTATATGTATTTGGTTTGTTTAGGGGTAACAAAACGAATTTTATAATATTTATTGAAAGGCCCTGTGGGAAAAATATCTGCATAACAAATAGCTAAAATTTCCAATAGTTTAATTTGTTTAAAATGGAAATATGCCAAGCGAATTTGCTAGTCAACCACAAAGTCTTCAAAATTTAGATCCTTGGAAAACTACAGAGTTTAGGCAGTTTTTGATATATTTAGGTCCTGTTGTACTGAAGGGTGTTGTATCTGAACAGGTATACGAGCATTTTCTCCTGTTAAGCATTTCTATTGGTATTATGTTGACATCAAATGACCAATTTTGTAACAACCATTTGGAATATGCACGCATTATGACGACACATTTTGTTTATTCATACAAGTATATTTTTGTAGAAACTTTTACTGTATACAATGTGCATAGTCTACTCCATTTAGTTGATGAGATTAAAATAACCATTGCTGCTCACTCAACAGTATCTCTTGTTTTCCATTTGAAAATTTTCTACAAAGACTGAAACTGTCAGTTAACAACTACAAAAGCCCTATTGTGCAAATGTGTAAAAGACAAATAGAGTTTCAACATTTTTGGAAACATGCGTCACAAAAATCGTTATTTACGAAAGTTTCTAAAAGTAAGAAAGATAGATGTTTCCTTTTTACTGACAATTCGGTTGCTTTTGTTACTACAAATGAAATAAACGGAACTTTTCATTGTGATATCATCAATCCATGATACCTATGTAATTTATATAAAAAACTAGTTTTATCACTGCGATTTAATATTGCACTGTTAGTAAAATGAACTAATGGAAAAGTAGAAAAAAAACTTATTTCTAAGATTGAATTGAGAAAAAAATGTGCGTGTCTTCCTGAACGCAGAGGGCTCGCTATATTTCCTGTTTTGCATGAAGCAGAAACTGAAAAGTTTGTTTATAATAAATAAATTTAACTTCAGTTTATTATTGTATGTTTTATTTAAATATGACATAGAAATATGCATTAAATATATATTGTAAAAACTCTTTTCTGTAAATGTAAATCTAAAGTTACTTGTTTAATAACATAAGTTAAATGCAATAATTTAAAAATATAAAAATATAGAAATTCACAATTTAGTTATCATGTCATGAAAATTTATTTATTTCTCAGGCATGATATTGCACTAACATATTTAATTTGTTTTTAACATATTTAAAAATATTTAAGTTGTCTTTATTTTTTTAAACATTAACTATATCATTCCCAAATAGATCATTTATTCTTTTTTAAACAATGATTTGTCATTGTTTTATGATTTGATAATAGTTTGGAATCAGTTAACAGTGTTGTGCAACAGTTTATACAATACTTATTTTGCATATGTATATATGCATGAGGTTTATTTATTTAGTGTTAAGGTTACATATTTTTTGAATAAATGGCTATTCTTTTGCAGTATATATAAAATTATGTCATGGTCAAGAGTCGTATGGAAGGAGTTATTGAGGGAGGAAGATATGACCATTCCACCGATCTGGATGGTAGATAAGAATGGCTGTTGGCCGAAAGGCAATAATGTTATATACATCTTACTTTATATTTTATATTACTATTTACCTAATATTTATATATTTTAGATTCAATAGCTATAAAGAGAAAATCTTCCTTGACACAATCACCATTTCAACAACCATTTAAATCTCCCTTCACTTCATTTTATTCTTTTTCTAATGTATAACCAAATGAGTCACAATCCTCATTATTTACATCTTGATCTATCTCCCAAAATAAAATAAAAGAGATTTCTCCTATCATTTTATCCCCAATCCATTGGCAACCGTTAAAATCAAGAATACCGCAACGAATTTTAAAACCATCGTTCTCATCTCAGCCTATTTCAACTTCATCTGTTTCAAAAAGCTATGAACAAGAAAGTATAAATACTTTAAATATTGCATTAAACAAGTTTCCATCAACAGAAGCAAGTATGAAATGATTTAAAATAAAATAATGGAATTTTATTTTCAGGGATGCAATCAAACAATTGTGTTTTTACTCATATTAAAAATAAAATGGCTTTTTTGGTTAATGTTCAATTATGCATGGCTAACTACACTATTTATAATATATATTATAAATCTTATATTTTAATTTTATTTTTTGCAGACGCCATGCCAAAGTATGATGAAATGGAAATAGAAAAATGCGTTGGAAATGTGCTTAAAAGAGCGCCGGATAGAAAAAGTCTCTATAGAACGTCT
The DNA here is from genome assembly GCF_038396675.1 of Hydra vulgaris. Lineage (NCBI taxonomy): Eukaryota > Metazoa > Cnidaria > Hydrozoa > Anthoathecata > Hydridae > Hydra > Hydra vulgaris. The sequence goes on along the minus strand of NC_088921.1, from coordinate 2,350,197 downwards.
TTTGAACGTCCGAAAAAGACGCCTTTAGGCGTCTAATCTAGAATCAGTTTAGAACGCGTCCAAGACGCGTCTGAGCATTTATTGTACATTTTTTGTACGTCTCCGTGTTTGCTGGGATTGACATCTTTGAATGGTTTTCTGACTAAATTCAGTTGATGTTTTGTAGTTTTTTAACTAAATGCAAATGTTCAACTTATTATATTTTATAACATATTATTTTTGTAAAAAAATTATATACTTCTTACCTATGGACCACCAGAGGTAATTGTTTTTAGTATTTGCATTGTGAACGAATGCACAGCCTAACTCTGTACGAATGTCACAACTTTAATGAACTTTGTGAATATTTGTAACTGTCATTGAGGAGTGAGAAATTGCTGAACAACTGTATGGTACGTTTTCTTTTTGTTACATATTCATTCATGTTCCTACTTATTTCTTACACTTTTTGCAACAAACTTTTCATTGGATGTATTTTTATAACACTTTTGAACTATATGTTTAAGAGTATTTGTTGAGCGCATTGTTGTTGCATTTGAAAACTACTTAAAGTTATGTTTGAGCAATATATTAGGCACTTTGCTTCTGTTTCTAATTTTCTAATTAAATTTGAAAACTACATGTCGCACAATATAGATGTGAACAGTAGTTAAGTAGGACAGGTTTGTGTATTATTATTTTGCAATACATGCAGACACTTAAGTCTTTGTGTGGTTTATATTGAAAAATCTGAAAATGTGTCTATTATTTCATTAACTGACTCTGATGTTCAAATATCTTCATTATCTGTTTGTCTCTACCGCAAATCTTTACAAAACATATGCATCTTTTGAGTGAACATGTTTGTGGATAGTGACTTAAACTGAAATTAGGTGAGGTCGTTCTTTATTTTTCGAAATACCACATTTGGTTTTTGTCTGTCCTGCCTTCTTCTACCTCAGTAAAAAACGCCTAGTAAACTCTTAAAGTTATCACATTAAGTCAGTCGTTGCCATTATAGTTTCCACATTAACTGCATAGCTTAATAAGGCTGATAAATAAATATATTTAAAAATGTTTAACGTTAGTTTCAGAAATTAATTCTTTTAACAAGTATAGTTTATTTCTTATTATTTAATTATTTAATTCTTCAAATAAAAAAACAATATTTAAAAAAATAAAGTTTTTAAAAAAAACATGTCTTTAAGACCTTTCAAAGTTTGTCTAAACCCAATAGCTACCCAGTTAAAGTAGATATTCTTTTATTTTGCTATCAATAAATGGCTCATTACTACCATAATAATATTAGTTATTATTACTATTTTTTCATTGTAATTATTGTAAACATACAAATTATTACTATTACTATAATTTGTATTAATTTTTTTTTATAGTATATTATTATAAAATATTATAATTATTATTATTACTATTATTATTGTTATTATTATTGTCAAAATTATTGTAAAAATGATTTACGGAAAATAAATAGTTTGTTGTTGTTGTTACTTTTATATTCGAATGCTTTTTAAAATTAAGAACCAACTTAAAAAGAATTTCGTTTACTTTCATTTTTATAATAAAATGATATTTAAAAGATTTGTTTATTTAATTAAAAAGTTAATTACATTAACAAATATATATACATAAATTTATCAGAAAAATTTTATCAGTGTAAACATCAAAAATATTACTTTTCAATGCATGTATTGGTCATAAAATAACTTTTTTAGATTTATATTTACAGAAGTTATATATTATAACAGTAATAAAAGGTTTTGAAGGTATTCTTTGTATACAAAACATCTTTTTTACATGTTCAGTATTTCTCATCAACTGACCATTGACCGAAGACCAATTTTTTGTTATAACTTTTTTATTGCAAAAAGTATCAAAATATTTATGACGCATGGGTATTTGCATACATTTAGCATGAGTTTTACATAATCAAATGTTTGAAGGATATTGGAGGATAGTTTATTTGATACCTAAAAGTAAAGGTTAGTAGCAAAAAAAATATTGAAAACTGTCTGTTTTTGATACTTTAAAACTAATGATTTACGTTAAATTGTTTTTAAAACTCTGAGCGAAAAAAACGTTAATTAAAATAATATAGTTTAAAATGAAAGTAAAAGAAGTTAGTTTAAAATAATAGTTGCGTAAGAAAGTTGATAAATAAAAAATGCAAAATAGCGTTTTGGAACACACAACAAGTTAATGTGTAAATAACCGCATAAAATAACGATGAAATTAATGTTTAATGTTTTTTTAACTAGATATTTCCGCTAATGAACACGTCTTCACCATTATGACAAATTTTGGTGGCCTATAACTGGACCTGATTTTGAAATTTCTAAAATCATAGAAAATGATAATTTTGATTTTCAACCTACAACTTTTGATTTTTTATACTTACCACTAATTAAAACATGAACTACTTGTTTTTAAGCCTACTACATTTTCAGCTTACTGATTTTTAAACCTACTGTATTTTCGACCTACTGTTTTTTCGATCGACTTTATAACTACGTCTTTTCCGGTATGTATTTTATTTGCTGTTGATTTAAATCAGAGCTGAATTTATTCAGCCGTGGAACGCCGGCTTATAATTGAGAGGTTTAAGGTTTGATGCCTTGTCTCGGTATATAAGGCAGCGTGAAACTTCTCACAGGCTGATATGACATAGATTGATATGACATAGGCTTCTTGTTGATTAAATTCTTGAAACAAAAACTTGTCTATTCTTGATTTATTGTTAATGGTTTTTGAAAAAAAAAACTTAAAAACGCAAGGAAAAAACGATAAAAACACAGACTTGTAGGTTGAAATGAATATAGCTTATAATCGATTGAAAATCAAACTTTCGCAAATCGGTTGAAAATAAAAGTCTCTAAAATAGGTTGAGAAAAAAATCGGCCGAAATTTAAAACGTTTAAACATACAAATGTTTGGAGCTTGCGCCAATGATGTCTGTTAGCATCTCAAACACCAAAAAATATTGGATGCTTCACTGATCTGTGGTTTAATGCCTATTCTAGGCTTTTTTTTTGACAATATATATATATATATATTGCAGATAAATGACTATACTCTGCTAGTATTATTTTTTCCTTTCCAGCATAAAGGTAAAATTCGTACGTCATTCCATACCGTCCAGCTCTGACCATGTTTTTAAAACCCCATTTACATGGTTTTTCAGGATTATACTGTCTTCTCTTTGAATATTTAGTTTTTGAAGGTATTATTTGTTCATCAGTAGTATGGAAACGTTAAGGTTTTAAAATAATGCATTGCTTCCGGATTGACTCAATAATAGGTGTTATTATGAACAACTTTCCAGAATCTTCAGAAAAGTTCATGTTGTTTACAAAGTGTAGATTTTGCCGCAACAGTTTATACCGGTTTCTCGACATATTGTCAGCAATTAGAGGATATTGAAGAGAAGTAAACCAATAGCAACTGTAGGCAGGTAATTTAACTAACCCCATCAACTTTGCATCCCAATTAACATGGAAGCTTCATTAACAGTGGTATTGATGGACTTCCCTGATTTTTAGGTGCTGTACAAGTGTGTGTTTTTAACGACCAACTGCAACAACTCATTAATAAAGAACTGTTTAAAATATTGAAGAGGTGAGCTTATATTATCTGGTATGTTCTTAAACTGATATTCATTTAAACTCTCAAGATTATCTGAATTCAAGTCTCCTTTTATCCATTGATACTCGTGTTTTGCTTTTTTTTGAGGTATATCATCATCATCTTCATTATCGTCATCATCAACATTATTATCAGTTGCAGTATAATTGTCTCATTGACAAATAACTCATCATCATCATGTACGTATATACATATATATATATTTTTTTTCTTCTTCATAAATCACCAGTCTAACGGTATGAATGATATTAATAGTAATAGTAATAATTATACCAAATTTAATTCTTATGGTATTAACACACCACATTGTCCAAAACAGATTAAAGATATGCGTGCGTTTCAATGCGATTTATTCAAATTAATTAAAAACATACAGTTTAGAAAGATTCAATGCGCCTTCCAGAATAAATTTAAAAAAGACATTTCTTTTATTCGAAAATCAACGTACACTTACACTTACGCAGATGAAACCTCAAATTTGTATAAATTATCAAAAGACGAATGCAATATGTTGTTAATGAACGCTACTACATCTAACTATAAAAAAACCAACCCTATTATAAAAGATTACATTAATAAAGAAGGATAAACTATTCTAAAGAATCATGATGTTTTTAAAAAAAATCAAAATAAACAGTTCTTCCAATTGTTTCATTACATTAAAAGACCATAAACCTAATTTTTTAAATAATCCTTCTGTTCGTCTAATTAAACCAGCTAAGAATGAAGTTTGTAGATTAAGTAAGCATATATTATCAGATATTATCACCAACCTAAGAAATTTTTTTTCAATTAAATCAGTGAAATAGTACACAAAATGTAATAAATTGGTTCAAAAACATCAATAACAAATATTTTTTATAAGTTCCTTATTTTCGACATCTTTGACTTTTACCCTTCTATTGATAAAAAGCTACTTAACGACTCCATAAACTTAGCAGAACAATACGTTTCCATTAATGCTGATCATAAATCTTTAATTCTCCACGCGCGTAAGTCTTTATTATTTACCAATGATCAAGTTTGGATTAAAAAATCGAGTGGTTTGTTTGATGTTACCATGGGTGCATTTGATGGAGCGGAAGTGTGCGAATTAGTTGGTATTTTTCTTCTCTTCTGGATTTCGCAATTTTATAAAAAATCTGATTTTGGATTATATAGAGACGATGGCCTAGCCGTGTTTAAAAACGCAAGCGGTCCAAAAATGGAAAAATTAAGGAGCATTTTACTCAAATATTTAAACAATACAACCTCTGTATTTCCATTCAATCTAATATGAAAGTTGTTAATGACCTTGATGTTACATTTGATCTTAACATCTGCACTTTTCAACCTTACCATAAACCTGATAGTACGCTAAATTATATCCATGCTAGTTCCATCCATCCACCGAGCATTTTAAAACAATTACCAACCTCAATTGAACATAGATTATCTTCCAATTCTTCAAGCGAAAATATTTTCCAAAAGTTTGCTCCTATTTATAAAGACGCATTAAAAAAGTCTGGATTTCATACCAATCTCCAATATCATTCAAACCTAAATCCTTCTAATACTAATAAACGAAAAAGAAATATTATATGGTTTAATCCTCCTTTCAGTAAAAATGTGGTAACAAAAATTGGACACCTTTTCTTAAACTTAATTGACTTGCATTTTCCATTACATCATAAACTCCACAAAATTTTCAACAGAAACACATTAAAAATTAGTTACAGCTGCATGCCAAATATTCAATCTATTATTAATTCACACAATCAACTAATTTTGCGCAACAAACTCACCGCTAATGATATAAATTGCAACTGCATTAAGAAAACTGCATGCCCGTTAAATAACGAATGTCAATCAAAAAACGTTGTATATAAAGCCACTTTAGCATCACTTAAACCCAGCCTTACGGAAAAAACTTACATCGGTATTAGTGAAAACGCATTCAAGCTCAGATTTGCAAACCACCTTAAATCATTTAACGCAACCAGGTATAGAAATGATACAGAACTTTCCAAAAAAATCTGGAAACACAAATATGCAGGTAACATGCCTATAGTTAAGTGGAACATAATTAAAAGATGCCAATCTTATAATCCATCTACAAAAAAGTGTAACCTTTGCAACAGTGAAAAATATTTTATTATGAATTTTGATAGTGGTTTATTACTTAATAAAAAAATGAATTGGTCTGTGCTTGTAGGCACAGGAAAAAATTTTTACTATCTAACTTTGATACCGGCGATTAGCAAATATCGGATCACGTACACTTGACGTCAGATGCAGTTGCAATGCTAAACTTGTATTTTTTATAACGGTTTTTTATTTTATATTTGAATAAAATGGCTTATGATTGCCGAATGGCATGAAACTTTAAGTTCCATTATAAAGTTGTATTTTTTCATTTAAAATATTTTAATATATATATATATATATATATATATATATATATATATATATATATATATATATATATATATATATATATATATATATATATATATATATATATATATATATATATATATATATATATACATATATATATATATATATAAACTAAAGTATCTGTATAAACGCTTCTTTTTTTTTATTCAAACCTAAAAATTCAATATTTATGTTTAGTAATCACTAAAGTATAAATTTACATTTATAAACTAATCAAATTTAAAAAATACAACATTGAATGAAACTAATCATATTTAAGAGATATATCATAAATACAACTTTATACCACTAAAGTAATAAAAAAAAGAACTCTAAACTCTGTATAAAGCTAAACAAGTTATAATATGCTTGACTCATACTTTTTACTAACTATTTGCAACTGATGAAAAGGAAAAAAGAACTCTAAACAAACTCTAAAAGTAAACTGATTATTATATGCTTGACTCATACTTTTTACTAACTATAGAAACATAATTAAACACAATTTGGCAACCCAAAAAGTATTAAAACTGCATACAAATATTGCTACTTAACCATTTGCAAAAATGGTTGTAAAACATTTAAAACAGATCAGATACAAAATATAATAATAAAGTAAAACATTTAATACCAAATAAAAAAAAAAAAATTATAATTGCATATCATTCTTAAAACAATTTAGCAAAAACAACAAAACCAGTATTTTGATTTAATAAACCAAGCCTCTTTCTTCTCAACACATTTTTTGTGAAACCACAAAAGGCAAGAATCACACGCAATTGAGCCCCCAACGCCATTGCCCAGGGATGTACTTTTTTTGCACACTGCACAAGGCTAAGTTCTTTGGTGAGACTTGATATCAATTATTTCGTTGAGCACTTTCCACCCATCTGAAGTAAAATATGATTGCAGAGACAAAAGAGATCCAAGTGCACTTTTCATCAAGAATTGCTGAAGAAATACAATTCACTCTTTTTTCTATACAACTACTCTGTATAAGAATGCCAGAAAGAGCTTACTGCACATCATCTGGTTTCAAAAACCAACCCAGCATCACTACAACAAAAATATATAACTAGTATTATTAGATTGGCAGGAAGCAAAACGTTTGCTTGTACATTAAACTTAGAAAATATCAATGAATAAAATAAACTACAATTTGTAGTCTACATAATTGGTTATACATACTAGCATGTCTTTCAGACGGATGAAGTTTCAAAAAAGGTACTGGCCCTTCATGCAATTGGCGTTGTTGTTTTTTTGGTAGACCAATAGTGATTAAAGTGGAACCTTTAGGACGGCTGGAGTATATAACATGTTTAGGCATATGAATCCGTACCAAGCAAGAATCTACAATAAAATATGGTTCTTGAAGTCCAGAAATAATTTACTTCTTGTTTTACATATATTATCCTAAACGCATAGTTACAAAAACATTGCAACAAATCTATAATTTAACCTGCATCTGGATCACTCCTCCCAGATGTCAACGCTTCTTGCTGATATGGTGCTGATATGATGCAGCATCTTCATGTGAGCAAACCTACAGCAGCTATTTCACTTTCAACTATGAAAAATATTTCTAGTAACAAGCAAATTTCAAAATCTAGCAAAAAAAGTACAGCAGTAACTAATTTTAA